>NC_057804.1:339595546-339818208 GCF_018294505.1 Triticum aestivum
CGGTGGCGGCGGCTGCGGGCTCCGGTGAGATGCGGGAGGAGGCGGCGGCGCGAGCAGAGAGGGAAACGGGGGTGGGGCTTGGAGATTTATAGGGGAGGGGAGGAGGTGGCGTGGAGGTGGGGGCAGAGGAGGCCGGAGGCGGCACGGCGTCCATGGCGGCGCGGCGGCGGACTCGGGACGAGTCCCGGTCGGGGATGGGAGCGAGCGGCTCGCTGGGCTGGGCCTTGGCCTGGCAGGAGCTGGGCCAGCCCAGTTCGGCTGAGTGACGTTTTTTTAACATTTTCCAGAAAACAATAAATAGAAAAAAACCACCAAAATAAAAACATACTATAGGCATATTATATATCAAAATTTTCACAAAAATATTTTCTACAGCATGAATATTTTTCTAGAGTCAAATAAAATACACACAAATTCAGATAAATCAAACACTGCTGCTACTCTAATAAAATCCAACGAAAATCATTTTAAAAATACCGAAATGAATTCAAATTTATTTCTCTCCAATTTTCTATTGTAGGGAATCATGTTACCCTAATTTCTGTATATTTTATTTTTGGAGAAAAATAATTTGAATAAAACTCAAATAACTCCAAATTGAAAAATAAATTCAAAAGAACTTTGAATTTAATTCTTTGAAACTCCCAACTCATATTTCATATGTTTTGAAGAAGTCATTTTATCTTCGCTCGTGAAAATCATTGAGTTGCATAAAGTTCCTGGGTTGGAAATTTTCCAAATGAAATTCAAATATTTTCAACACCCCTTGTCATTTAAATAAATGGAAGAAGTCATGTCATCTTCTCTCCAGGGTTTTGTGGTGAAAAGAATTTGAATTCACGGAGATCACGAATGCAAAATGAAAGTTTGGGAAAGTCCTTTTATTCCCTCTCATTTAACTTTGAAAAAGTTTTGAATTTCACTCAATCAATCAATCAAACAATCAATCAAATCTATCTATTTATTATAACATTCCAAAATTTAGAATTTTGGGATGTTACAGTGAACCTCGAGGGTGGTCCCTCTTATCTTCACATTGATGATTACATTGAGTGGAATCCACCGTGGGTGATTCCTCGGGTTTTCCCCTTGATGTCTGGACACACAGTTACCTTGAATTTACTTGAGACCTTGGTGAAAGTTGGGCGGGCCCGGAGAGCACCCGCAAGATAATGACGTGGCACGACCGGGCATTCTGAGCCCTTGTCGTAAGTCCACGAGACGCGGCAACTGGCTCACTTTCGACCGTGAGTCTCTGCTCGTCTCCGCAAGCTAATAATACACTATGGTTTGGGTATTTGTTCCGAGTTGGCCTCTGGCCTTTATGCACTAACCATCACGCGAGAATAGATATGGGCCTCGACGTCGCAGTATCAGCCGAAGCTTTGTCAGATGTCCAGTTCAGCAGTGCGGCACGGTCGGATCGTGCTGGCCATCCGAGGCGGTGCTGGTATTCACCCTGCACGCAACGACCCGGAGTGCTGCGGGCGTGGGCCCAAGACCTGGAGTGCTTAGGATGTAGACGGGGGGGACCTCTCTGCTGAGCCTAGGTCGGGTTGTGACGTGTTGATCTTCCGATGGCGGGCATTGACCCCAGAAAGGTGTGTCCGGCCAGAGTGATCGAGCGTGTTGGGTAATGTGGTGCACCCCTGCAGGGAAGTTATATATTCGAATACTGTGTCCACGGTAATGGACGTTCAGACCTATATCCTGATCTTATACAACTACAAATGGATACTTGAGATATGTGGCTCCGGGATTGCTTTCTCGCAGGGATTCGAGGAAGGATCTCTAGGCATTAATGTTACAACATGTTTGTTAAATATTAAATTGCTATTCTTTACTCTTCTACATGCTGCAAGATGCTTGGAGCTTCTTGAAGATGCTAGTCTTCGATAGGCTAGGCCTTTCCCCTCTATTATGGCATTCTGCAGTTCAGTCCACAGATACAAACCTTCCATTTGATACCAATGCATACTTAGTATAGATCTAATGCTTGCGAGTACTTTGGATTAGTACTCACGGTTGCTTTACTACCCCTTTCCCCCTTTCTTCTTCTTTCCAGTTGATGCAACAAGATGGTGGATCCCTGGAGCCAGATGCCACCGCTGATGGATGCTACTACATGGAGGCCATCGATGACCAGGAGTAGTTAGGAGGTCCCAGGCAAGAGGCCTTGCCTCTTCGATCATTGTTTCTTTTGTGCTAGCCTTCTTAAAGCACCCTTGTTTAACTGGTGTCTGTACTCAGATATTGTTGCTTCCGCTGACTCTTGTGTATCGAGCTTTTGTATTCGAGCCCTCGAGGCCCCTGGCTTGTAATATAAAGCTTGTATTGTTTTATTTGTGTCTAGAGTTATGTTGTGATATCTTCCCGTGAGTCCCTGATCTTGATCGTACACATTTGCGTGTATGATTAGTGTATGGTCGAATTGGGGGCATTACATGCTCGAAACCTCTGGCTACTCAATGCGTCGGCTATATCTTCGACTCTGACACAGGGTTGAATGGATTCGATCACGGCTGTAGGAGTAAGCCGCTTGCTGAGCCACCACTGTCTGAAGAAGCTCCTCAGCTTTCTGAGCCTCAACCGCCGCAGGAGACTCGCCAGTCACCAGGAGATCCGCCAGCTGTGATGTCATGGCAATCATGTCGTCCAACGAGTTAGAGAAGTGACCCGTTGGTGTTGAGACTCGCTGAGGCGGGGTTAAATCTACGCGGGCAGGATCCGCTGCGCGGTGCTGAGCCACCGCTCTAGTCCTAGGCGCTTCAGGGGCCCGAGTCACATCGGGCGAGTTATTTGGTCTTGCCCTAGGCTTATTGAAAAGATTCCTTTCATCATACTCCAGAGGAAGACGACTATAGTATCTCCTGTGAAAAACGGCGTTTGATGCATTCTGATCCAAGCTTAAGCGAATTTTTTTTGCTTGAATCCGCTGCGATTCTACATCCAAGGCAGCTCGCTCTGTTGCCATCCTAGCATTTTCAGCGTTAAGATCCTCCTTAGCCTGAGCTATCTCATCTCGCAACTTTACAACGTACGCATTGTGTTGTGCTTGATTCTTCGGGGTTACCTCCACAGTTAGAAAAGTTGCCAAAGCCTCCAAGAGTTCAGATAAAACTTTAGCCGGCGGGTGCACAGGGCCACCTGCCCTGGCTACCGGAGCAGCCACTGAACCAGAATTCATAGTCGTAGTAGTTGATGAATTGAACATTGGTTGTGTGCTGGCCATGAAGATCGCAACCCTGCTCGGTGGCTCATTGGGATCCAGAATACTATCACCATCAGAACAACCCCTAAGCCCACCATCTTGCAATTGATACATGGAATTGGTCTCACCGGTTGAGGACTCATCATCAGAGTAGATGGTTGTCTCTCCACCGAACACAGATCCTTCCTCAAGATCCACTATGTGAGTCAAACCCACAATAGCATGCTTCATGGCGGCTTGAACCTTGGCGGGTCGTGCGCGCTGAGCCTTCTCAATGATGTCGGTGCAGGTGTCCGGCTTAGGCTCTGACTCGCCGATATTGCCGATGAAGACATGGATTCCGCCGAAGGGGACCCATTACCCGTATTCAATTGAATCGGCCTCGAGACCCCAGCTTGCATCGTCGATGTAGATTTTGCCGCGGCGACTCTTGGTCATCTGGCCCACGATGTATCCCTTGATCCCTGAGAAGCTGCCCTTCAAAAACTCGAAACCATCATGCTCTGGCCCCATGGTGGGCGCAAACTGTCGTGGACTTAACACGGTGAATGCCCTAGGAAAAGGACTTCGGTGCGGAGCCATCGCAACTAGGTTAGCTTAAAGGGGTTGAATGGGACAAAGGACCCAGAGAGTTTACCCAGGTTTGGCCCCTCTCAATGAGGTAAAAGCCTACTCCTGCTTTGGTTGTATTCCTTGGGTTTCGATTACCAGGGAGCGAATACAGTTGACCTAGTGCATGATTGATTGTTTCTTGAGTTAACCCGCCAGCGGGTCACCCCTTTCTATACAGGTTGATGCCCAGCGGCTTACAAAGTCTCGGATGGGTCACAAAAACGTGACCGGCTCGGTTTCTAACTAAGCTTGTCTTACAGAACAAGTCATCTCCTGGCGGTTCACACCTTTGGGTCTTGAGTCGCCTCCGGGCCTTGGGCCTTAAATAAGCTTGATCTGAACCGCCATCTTCATGCTTAAGTCGCTAATGGCATGACCCGGCCTCTCTTGGGCGGGTCATATATAGGAGTTATATCCCCAACAGTCTATCTAGCGGCGGCTAGGTTAGGAGCAAACCAGACTGGAGGCTGGAGCGAACGAATTGGGATTTTTCCTACTGTCAATCAATATGGGAGGCGCTCGTTTGGGCCACGAGAATGCTATAGGGCCTACCTTGCACTTACATTATTGGCCCATCCAATTGAAATGTTTTTCTTCATATTTTACATTGCCTGCTCGTGCGTTGGGACGAACAAAACTAGCCTGGGCCAACCTGGACGACTCAAACTACATGCACACTTTCCAGCCACCCGAGGCGGCCGCCCATACCAGCCCCTATGGTGGCATCGCCCCTTTTTGCGTGTTTGATTGGGGTAATGAAAAATATTCCAGTGGCGCTTTTGATTCACCCACAGAATGGTTGAATTGCTTGTTCCTATGAACTGAGTTCGCCAATCATGTGGAAGGATGCCAGTCTTTTCATTCTAGTGTGATGTGTGTTGCTACAACTAATCTGACAACCCGTCCTCATATAACATATCAAGGACGCACCATCTTATCAGATTAACCATTCGACTTACCAATGTAGTGTTGGAAGAAAGAAGTATTGGGACTGCGTATCCAAGCAATTGATGCCATGGAATCCTTCGTAGAACCTTGTAAGCGAAAAAGAAGCTGTAGTGTTCCTGTACAAAGAGCTAGCGTAAGTTCAGTTACCTGATTCTCTGAATTTTAGTTAGCCACTTATTGCAAAATTGTTCAATTACGTTGCTTGGCTTAGTTTAGTTTGCTACTGATTACATAATGCCATATATAGCCTGTTAATCCTATTATAGACTGCGCCTATCTATGTGTTTCATACTTACTGTTAAGAATTACCTGTTTGCCCGAACTTAAATAGCTACTTAAGCACATATATAGCTGGTCATATGTACTTCTAGGGTGCAACATAATTCACGTGTAATTTACGTTCTGATACCCTATTTCTTTAAATTGTTTGTTGTTACCACTTGTAGCACTAGTAATGTTTGCATGTTCATAGATAGACAATTGTCAGGTTTAGATGAGGGACACCGTCTTTTTAACTTTATATATATATATATATATATATATATATATCTGTGTGTATGTGTGTGTGTGTGTTTGTGTTGGAATCATCTTACTCACATCAAAGAAATTTACATATGCCCGTGTTGCTGGTAAACGGTACCGACTTGTTACTTTAATACGTTGCCAAGAACTTGTTAGTTTTAGTAGTTCATGTGTAATTAAATATGTTGCCAAAACTGGTTAGTTTTACTAGTTTGATGTTAGTTTCTTATAGCTATTGCAACAATTTATTTGTGATTGCTAACATTCAAGTTTGTAGGATCCAACTGAAACTCCGTTGGCACAACAGGTATGTTTTCAGAAAATTCCTTGTTTACCCGGTTTGCTGTTGTAACTTGTTGATGTAATCATCTTACCAACTTCAATTTTTCATGATCCAATTGGAAGTCCAATTTCATAGTAGGTACATTGTCAAAAATATATTTGTGTAACAGGTTTGCTGCTGTAACTTGTTGCTCTAATCAAGTTACTGACTACTCAACTTTTCAGGATCCAAGAGAAACTCCAATGCCACAACAGGTTCCTTTTGCAAAACTTATTTGTTTAACTGCTTTGCTGCTGCAACCGGTTGCTCCAATCCCGTTACTAGTTACTCTACTTTTTTGGATCCAGGAGAAACTCCAATGCCACAATAGGTACCTTTTGCAAAACTTGTTTGTTGAACTACTTTGCTGCTGCAACGGTTACAATGATGTTAGTAACTACTTTTCAGCAACCAATTGAAACTCTTTAATTCCTTGTTTGTTTAACTAGTAGTTGTTCTAACTCCCAGTTGAGATGTTTTGCTAACTTCAACTTTTCAGAATCCAATCAGAACTTTAATGGTAAAACAGGTTAGCCCAAATTCAAAGAGTGAGGTCCCCATGGATGTTGTATCATCCCACAGCAGTGGCACCGGCCCAATCGTGCATCATGAATTGCCAACTGTTGATGCTCTAGAGGCTAAACTATTGGTAGAATCTTCTTCTGCACTTAGTGATGAAGTTGACATGTTGAGAAAGCAAACAGCACAATCACAAGCAGTACTCAAGACAACTGAGGGAGTTCCGGACTAGGGGGTGTCCGGATAGCCGAACCATCATCATCGGCCGGACTCCAAGACTATGAAGATACAAGATTGAAGACTTTGTCCCGTGTCCGGATGGGACTTTCCTTGGCGTGGAAGGCAAGCTTGGCGATACGGATATGTAGATCTCCTACCTTTGTAACCGACTCTGTGTAACCCTAGCCCTCTCCGGTGTCTATATAAACCGGATGGCCTTAGTCCATAGAAAGAACAATCATACCATAGGCTAGCTTCTAGGGTTTAGCCTCCTTGATCTCGTGGTAGATCTACTCTTGTAACCCACATCATCAATATTAATCAAGCAGGACATAGGGTTTTACCTCCATCAAGAGGGCCTGAACCTGGGTAAAAACATCGTGTCCCTCGTCTCCTGTTACCATCCGCCTAGACGCACAGATCGGGACCCCCTACTCGAGATCGTCCGGTTTTGACACCGACATTGGTGCTTTCATTGAGAGTTCCTCTGTGTCGTCACCGATAGGCTCGATGGCTTCTTCGATCATCATCAACGACGTAGTCCAGGGTGAGACCTTCCTCCCCGGACAGATCTTCGTATTCGGCGGCTTTGCACTGCGGGCCAATTCGCTTGGCCAACTGGAGCAGATCGAAAGCTACGCCCCTGGCCATCAGGTCAGATTTGGAAGTTTGAACTTCACGGCTGACATCCGCGGGGACTTGATCTTCGACGGATTCGAGCCACAGCCAAGCGTGCCGCACTGTCACGTCGGGCATGATCTAGCTCTGCCGCCGGACAGTACCCTGGAGGCCGCACTTGAAACCGCTCCGATCTTCAATTCGGAGCCAGCTCCGTAGATCGAGGATGGATGCCTAGACACCGCCTCGGGGGCTGCAACCTCTACGGCGATAGAGCCGAACACTGACTTTGTCCCTCATAAAGCTCGTGACTCCAAGGTGCCAGACTCCTCGCCGGACTCTGAACCTCCCGCGCCCGACCGGATCGAATCCGATTGGGCGCCAATCATGGAGTTCACCGCAGCAGCCATCTTCCAACACTCACCTTTCGGCGACATCTTGAGTTCGCTAAAATATCTCTCGTTATCAGGAGAGCCCTGGCCGGACTGCGGTCAGGACGGTTGGGATGCGGACGACGAAGAAATTCAAAGCCCACCCACCACCTACTTGGTAGCCACTGTCGATGATTTAACCGACATGCTAGACTACGACTCCGAGGACATCGACGGTATGGACGACGACGCCGGAGACGACCAAGAACCAGCACCCACTGGGCACTGGAAAGCCACCTCATCGTATGACATATACATGGTGGATATCCCAAAAGATGGGAATGGCGAAGGAACAGAGGAGGATGACCCCTCCAAAAAGCAGCCCAAGCGCCGGCGTCAGCGGCGCCGCTCTAAATCCCGCCACAGCAAGAATGAAGACTCCGGCACCGGAGACAATAATACACCAGACAGTGCCGAAGACAACCCGCTCCAGCAAGATGCAGCGCAGGAGGACGGAGACGCCATCCCTTATGAAGGAGCGGCAGGGGAAGAGGCAGAGGATTATACGCCTCCCTCCGGAGACAAAGCGAGCCTCGACGATGACGAATTCGTCGTGCCTGAGGATCCCGTCGAACAAGAGCGTTTTAAACGCAGGCTTATGGCCACGGCGAACAGCCTCAAGAAAAAGCAGCAACAGCTTAGAGCTGATCAGGATCTGCTAGCCGACAGATGGACTGAAGTCCTCGCGGCCGAAGAGCATGAGCTCGAACGCCCCTCCAAAAGCTACCCTAAACGCAAGTTGCTCCCCCGATTAGAGGAGGAAGCTTACGAACCCGCATCACCAGGAGACAATACGGCTGACCGACCACCCCGGGGTCGCGACAGAGAGGCCTCTAGGCCCTTCACTAGACCCGTACCCCGGCATCGCTCGAAAAGCACACGGCCACAGGGGAACACTCCGGACTTGCGAGATATATTGGAGGATAAGGCAAGACAATCAAGATCGATCTACGGATCGCGTGGGCGTCCCATGATACGTGATGACAATCGTCGCGCCGGACACAGTAAGTCCGGCCGGGCCGAACAAAATAGACCAAGCTCCCTTGAGCTCCATCGTGATATCGCCCAGTACAGAGGCGCTGCACACCCACTATGCTTCACAGATGAAGTATTGGATCGTCAAATCCCCGAAGGGTTTAAACCCGTCAATATTGAATCCTACGATGGCACAACAGACCCCGCGGTTTGGATTGAAGACTATCTCCTTCACATCCACATGGCCCGCGGTGACGATCTTCACGCCATCAAATACCTCCCCCTCAAGCTTAAAGGACCAGCCCGGCATTGGCTCAACAGCTTGCCAACAGAGTCAATTGGGAGTTGGGAGGACCTGGAAGCCGCATTCCTTGATAACTTCCAGGGCACTTATGTGCGACCACCAGACGCTGATGACCTAAGCCACATAATTCAGCAGCTAGACGAATCGGCCATGCAATTCTAGACACGGTTCTTAACCAAGAAAAACCAAATCGTCGACTGTCCGGATGCGGAGGCCCTCGCGGCCTTCAAGCATAACATCCGTGACGAGTGGCTATCCCGGCACCTGGGACAGGAAAAGCCGAAATCCATAGCAGCCCTCACATCACTCATGACCCGCTTCTGCGCGGGTGAGGACAGCTGGCTAGCACGCAGCAATAACCTCAACAAGAATTCTGGCAGTCCGGACTTCAAGAACCGAAATGGCAGGCCGCGTCGCAACAAAAACAAACGCCGCATTAACGGCGATCATATTGAGGATACGACAGTCAATGCCGGATTCAGAGGCTCTAAACCTGGTCAGTAGAAAAAGCCATTCAAAAGAACTACTCCGGGTCCGTCCAATTTGGACCGAATACTCGACCGCTTGTGCCAGATACACGGCACCCCCGAGAAGCCAGCTAACCACACCAACAGGGACTGTTGGGTATTCAAGCAGGCAGGCAAGTTAATTGCCGAAAACAATGACAAGGGGCTACATAGCGATGACGAGGACGAGACACAACCGCCGAACAATAGAGGACAAAAGGGTTTCCCCCCACAGGTGCGGACGGTGAACATGATATACGCAATGCACATACCCAAAAGGGAGCGGAAGCGTGCACTCAGGGATGTCTACGCGATGGAGCCAGTTGCCCCGAAGTTCAATCCATGGTCCTCCTGCCCGATCACTTTTGACCGAAGGGACCACCCCACCAGCATCCGCCACGGCGGATTCGCCGCACAGGTCTTAGACCCAATCATCGATGGATTTCACCTAACCAGAGTCCTGATGGACGGCGGCAGCAGCCTGAACCTGCTTTACCAGGATACAGTGTGCAAAATGGGCATAGACCCCTCAAGGATTAAACCTACCAAAACGACCTTTAAAGGCGTCATACCAGGTGTAGAAGCCAATTGTACAGGCTCAATTACACTGGAAGTGGTCTTTGGATCCCCGGATAACTTCCGAAGCAAGGAGTTAATCTTCGACATAGTCCCGTTCCGCAGCGGCCATCATGCCTTGCTCGGGCGTACTGCATTTGAAAAGTTCAACACGGTGCCGCACTACGCATACCTCAAGCTCAAGATGACAGGCCCTCGACGAGTCATCACGGTCAATGGAAACACTGAACGTTCTCTCCGCACGGAGGAACATACAGCGGCTCTCGCGGCAGAAGTGCAATGCAGCCTCTTGAGGCAATTCTCGAGTCCGGCCTTTAAGCGGCCGGACACAGCTAAGCGCGCCCGGAGTAACTTACAACAAGACCACCTGGCACGTTTCGAGCATGCGTAGCAGTGCGGCCCCAACCCCAGCTCCTGCGAAACGTTAAAGCAGATCCTTCGCGTACACCATTACGCTCTGAAGATACCATGAGCATAGGGAGAGGGGCACGACCACGATAAACCCAGACTGCGGCTCAACCGCACCAGGGGTTCTCCAGTGTGTCGTTCTTTTCTTTCTTTTTTCTTTTTACCTTTTATTTTTACACACAGGACTCGGTTTGTCAGAGGCCCTGTCCGGCAGCAGATCTGCTGAACTCACGATGCAACAGCCAGGGAAGGATAAAGGCTACAACGAACATACAGGTGGTCTCCGTTACGAGCATTTTTATACGCCAATCTGCAGCCTACCCCTGGAGGGGGACATGTTTAACAGTCCCATACCTTGCTTATCGCACTATTTGTATCATTCTGCATTCGTAGCAGCACTTATTGAATAAAACAATGCAGCACCTTTTTGCTTATAATTGCATTTCCTTTTCATACATATGTTCATTCACGGCATATTGCATCCGTACACTTTGGTACGGCTAATACACACCAGGGGCTTATGTTCCCCACGTCATGGTGTGATGAGTCCGAACACTTTCACAAGTGCGGCACCCCGAACTTATAACACTATATGCATCGGCTCCGAATCATGTCTTGGGTCAATAGTTGGGTTTTCCCGGCTCCCATGTTTTGGTACCTTACGTTCCGTTATATCGGCTAAGGTAGCACTGGGAGAACCACTGCGATTGCGCCCCAGTTGACCTGGGTTAACGCCTCAGTGGAGAAAGCTAAAACTGATCGTCATGATGAGGCGAGAGCCGGTTGCTGTTCGAGAGGTTTTTTGTGATTCCTTAAAGACTTATGCCGCTTAGAGCGAGGAGCCGGATACTGTTCGGCCAAGGCGTGGATAGCGCCCCAAATTCGGCCTTCCGAAGACTAGGGGCTTCGCCGAAATTTAAAATTATAGAATTCTATGGCTAAGTGAGAGTGTTCAAGCATTATAAGTCCGGTTGCCTTGTTCGCCGTGTCGAACGCCTCCCTAGATGGACCCAAAAATGGGAACAAGATCGCTCGAGTTTATCCCGAACACCCCAGCACTCATGGCATGGGGGCTGAAGCCGACGACTTTCCATCTCTCAGATTTGATAAACAGCCGCACAGAAGGTAATATTTTAAATTAACAAGCGTTGCTTAGCGCATATGAACCAAGTTTTCAGCGCACAGGATAACAAAATGTGAGTCTACTCAAATATTACATCTTTGGAGCACTCACCCGCAATAGTGCGGGCGCCCTTCAGCACACTCTTATAATACATCTCGGGCGTGCGATGCTCCTTGCCCTCTGGTGGGGGGTCCGTCACAAGCTTCTAGGCATCCATCTTGCCCCAGTGCACCTTTGCGCGGGCAAGGGCCCGACGGGCACCCTCAACACAGGCGGAGTGCTTGATAACTTCAACCCACGGGCACGCATCCACCAGCCGCTGCACCAGGCCGAAGTAGCTCCCAGGCATAGCCTCCTTAGGCCATAGCCGAACTATGAGGCCCTTCATGGCCTGTTCGGCCGCCTTGTGGAGCTCGACCAGCTGCTTCAGCTGGTCGCTAAGGGGCACCGGATGTCCGTCCTCAGCATACTGAGACCATAAGACCTTCTCCGTCGAGCTCCCCTCCTCGGCCCGGTAGAATTCGGCAGCATCGGACAAGCTGCGAGGAAGATCTGCGAATGCTCCTGGAGAGCTCCGAATTCGGGTAAGCGACAGGTAATTAACACTCACATGCTTACTTTGTATGAAAAATGCCTTACCCACTTCTATTTTCTTCACCGCCTCAATCTCCTGGAGGGCCTTGTAGGCTTCGGCCTTAGCGGCTTTGGCACTCTCAAGAGCCGTTGCAAGCTCAGACTCTCGAGTCTTCAAGTCACGCTCCAAGCTCTCATGTTTTTTCATGAGATCCTGGAGCTCTTGCTGTACCTCCGCCACCCGCGCCTCCTGCCTCTCTCGCTCGGTGTGCTCTGCGGCCGCATTGCGTTCGGCCGCGGCCACCGCCTCCTTCAGGGCCGCCACCTCGTTAGTGGCCCCTGCAATACCCAAGTTATCCTTGTCATTTTTCTTGCAACCAAATCCTTTTCTGTAAGGTACAATTTTCATAAGGTATTACTAACCTTCTTTTTCCTCGAGCTGCTTCTTGGCACGGTCGAGCTCGTTCTCGGACCGCTCGAGGTTTTCCTTCAACGTATTGACCTCCGCAGTCAGTGCGGCGGAGGTCAGCAGCACAACCTGCAATCCCATGTTGACATATTTTCATTACTCCTGCGTTTATCTTTCTAAAGATCCTCAGTCCGGCTTTTCTTTCCGAATACCGAACCGAGCATCAGGGGCTACTGTCTATGCGGTACCATTTTACATATATTGAAATTCTTACCTCAAAGCCTGTTAGAAGGCTGCTGTAGGCTTTGGTGAGCCCGCTCTTGGCGAGCTGAACCTTCTGAATCACCGCACTCATAACAGTGCGGTGTTCCTCTTCGATGGAGGCGCCGTTGAACGCCTCCAGCAAATTGTCCGGCACCTCCGGTTGGACGGAGGCAGCTGGCGTCGCGGTCTTGCCCTTCTTACGAAGGGGTCGCCCGCCGGACTCCGGAGCCACTGTGGCCTCCGGGGCTGAGTCCGGTGCAAAGTCTGGGAGGTTGTCCTACGACACCTTCGGGGCCTCCTCCTCCTGGTAGGTCCCTTCCTGGGACCCCACCTCGGCGTCGTCCGCGGCACGGGGGGTGGAGGCAGTCGGAAGGGAATCCATATCCGACGCACCCAAGGACCCGCTCGACGAAACGAGAAGATCATCCTTGGGCGGACTGCAGGGTTGTATGCAGCATTAGAAAGACATTATGTGGCGAAAATAAAAAACCTTGAAGTTATTCGGGAGTCCGGATACTTACGATCTCGCCAGGGGCTTGGCCCTTGGAGGCCAGTCCTCGTCGTCGTCATTGGCATTGGCGGAGTGGTCCGGGGGAAGAGTTTTTCCCTTCTTGGACCCTTCGGCCTCCCTTGGGGAGGCCTTCCTTTTCTTCCCTCCCCCCGCTGGGGGAGAGGCTTTCTTCTCCTCCTCGCCTTGGTGGGAGGAGTCGGCCTCGGATTCATCATCCGATAGCACCTGAAAACAGGAACTCTTCCGAGACCCCATGGCCTTCTTCTTGGCCTTCTTCTCCAGCACCACGTGGGGTGCCGGAGCCAGCAGCCCCGTTAGGTGGGCGTCCGCTGGGTCCTCTGGCAATGGGGCCGGACAGATAGTCCGTTCGGCCTTCGCTAGCCAGTCCCGTCAAAGGTAAAGGGAGTTTAGATCCCGCATAGAGTCAAACTATGGAAAACAAGTGGCAAAATCACTTACCTCGTCAGCGGGACGCTGCGAGCGGAATCCGCGATCTTCGGTAGCGGATGTGGGAGCTTCGGCGCCCTTGAACAGCACCTTCCAGATATCTTCGTACGTAGTGTCGAAGAGCCCGCTCAGGGTCTGGTGCTGCGCCGGATCGAACTCCCACATGTTGAAACCCCGTCGTTGGCACGGGAGAATCCGACGGATGAGCATGACCTATACTACGTTGACAAGCTTGAGCTTCTTGTCCACCAGCTTCTGGATACATGCTTGGAGTCCGGTCAGCTCCTCCGAATTCCCCCAGATCAGGCCACTCTCTTTCCAGGAGGTGAGCCGTGTAGGGATGCCGGATCTGAATTCGGGGGCCGCTGCCCAGTCGGCGGCACACAACTCGGTGATGTAGAACCACCCCAATTGCCACCCGTTGATGGTTTCCACGAAAGTGCCTTCCAGCCACGTAACGTGGGACATCCTGCCCACCATGGCGCCTCCGCACTCCGCTTGGCTGCCCTTCACAACCTTCGGCTTGACACTGAAGGTCTTGAGCCATAAGCCGAAGTGGGGCTGGATGCAGAGGAAGGCCTCGCACACGACGATAAACGCCGAGATGTTGAGGATGAAATTCGGGGCCAAATCATGGAAATCCAGGCCGTAGTAGAACATGAGCCCCCGGACGAAGGGATGAAGTGGGAAGCCCAGTCCGCGGAGGAAATGGGGAAGAAACACTACCCTCTCATGGGGCCTGGGGGTGGGGATGAGCTCTCCCTCATCGGGGAGCCGATGCGCGATGTCGCTGGACAAGTATCCGGCGTCGCACAGCTTCTGGATCTGCCCCTCCGTGATGGAGGAGGCCATCCACTTGCCTCCCGCTCCGGACATAGTTGGAGAAGGTTGAGGTGAGAAGTGCGGACTTGGGCGCTGGAGCTCGAGTTCGCAGAGATGGATAAGCCAAGGAGGAAGAAGGCGCAGGTAAAAAGGTTGGATCTTTATCCCTTTATATGGGCGGACGGAAACGCGCGTCCCCACCGGCCTGGTAAAACTCGCTTATCTCCCAAGTGTCACAATTAATGGTGTAGTTGGGTTACCCACGTCCGTATTGATGGGAATCACGGAATAAGGGGAACACGATCTCTGCTTCGACAAGACGTGCCAAGGAAACCGCCTCGCTAAACGCGCTGAGGTGGAACAATAAAAACAATTCGAGTAAAGGCTTGGAAGTGGTGTGACGTCACACCACATAATATGTCAGCAGATTGATCTTGTGTAATACTATTCTCTCTACGGTGGTATGTGGAATTTATTTTTGCAGAGCCAGACACTATCCTAGTGTTCATAATCTTCTATAAAATAATTCGGAGGAGGAACCCGCCTTGCAATGCCGAAGACAATATGCGCACCGGACTCATCGTCATTGAAACCTGGTTCAGGGGCTACTGAGGGAGTTCCGGACTAGGGGGTGTCCGGATAGCCGAACTATCATCATCGGCCGGACTCCAAGACTATGAAGATACAAGATTGAAGACTTTGTCCCGTGTCCGGATGGGACTTTCCTTGGCGTGGAAGGCAAGCTTGGCGATACGGATATGTAGATCTCCTACCTTTGTAACCGACTTTGTGTAACCCTAGCCCTCTCCGGTGTCTATATAAACCGGATGGCCTTAGTCCATAGAAAGAACAATCATACCATAGGCTAGCTTCTAGGGTTTAGCCTCCTTGATCTCGTGGTAGATCTACTCTTGTAACCCACATCATCAATATTAATCAAGCAGGACGTAGGGTTTTACCTCCATCAAGAGGGCCCGAACCTGGGTAAAAACATCGTGTCCCTCGTCTCCTGTTACCATCCGCCTAGACGCACAGATCGGGACCCCCTACCCGAGATCCGCCGGTTTTGACACTGACAACAACCATTAAATATTTGGTGGATTTCAAAACTAAGCAAGCTGAGACTGACCGCATTGTTAAGGCCCTGAAGGAAAAAAGCAAATTAAATTCCCACTTGGTAAATCATAGGTGAAATGTTTTTTCCATCGTTGAAGAACCTTTGTGTTGGTTGTTCATGTAATCGATCAAATCATTTGTTTTAGAGATCATGTAATAATTGTTTTTCGTTTTTTGGTTTGTATTTTTTTGAGCACGCGTCTGTATTAATTGATAAGACTCTGAGACATTTCATTTTGATTGTTGCGCCAGACCTACAAATATGCCAATCGGGCTAAATGTGCATTCAACAATAATAGTAGTATAGATGGTCCTTAAGTGGCACGCATCTAAAATGGCCAAGATGATGTACTAGCTTCGCTGAAAAAATGATGCTCTTTTAGCAAAAAAAAGTACAGTGGCTTGGCTTATGTATGTTAGTAGATATTATTGATCCATATACTCTATAAGTTTTTATATGTCTGTTAGTTTTGTACATTATTGATTGATTGACTCGGTATTTTGAATGTTTAGACATCGCTTGTGTACATATCTAAATGGGAGTACACATTATGCTGCGTGTGACACTTGAGCTGGACATAAAAGTGGTTTCAAATATTCGAATTCACCTTAAACTGGATTCTAGCTTCTGAATTCGAGTATCGGCATTTGTAAATCATATTTATATATGATAGTGGAATACATCTTTGTTGTGATTTTGAAGATATATAAAAACACATAGAATGATTTATAAAGATTCGTATAAGAATACAAAATGGATTTGAAATTAGTTGCCAGGGTAAACATGGATGCTTATTGTCCCAAAATTTGAAAGAAGCGATAAAATGTCCACTCCCACATCGGCTGCCCGAAGCTAGTGTTTGGGAGATGGAAATTATTGTATACCCCTTACACGGACAATCCATCAGCCCGATTTCCACTACTCTCAATAGGGGTAGGTTAGTAACTTCAATTAGACGTGACACGACCGCCTCTGAGCCCATTCAGACATGGTGGGCGCCAAACGTGGGCGGCAAAACACATTTGATTCAAGCTTGTCTGAAAGACCTCTATCTCTCCCTCCATTTCCCCATTCATACACGGTGGGCGGCAAAACAAATTTGACTCGGCCGAAATTGATGTAGGAAAATATTTTCAATAGGGGCAGGTTTGTAACTTCACTCAAACGTGACACAACCACCCTACATGTCAGCCCCGTTCATACACTGTGAGCGCCAAAACACCCTCTCCTCGCCCGAAATCGCTCTGGGAAAATATTGGGGAGATGCGAGATTACCGTCATATCCCAACCAACGAGACGTCCAAATTTTAAACGGGGGCTAAGTTCGTAAGCTTCCTATATTTCAAACCGGCGCGTCCCCAAAACATGGTTCCCCATACCTCTCCCTCCATTTTCCCACTCATACACCGTCCGCTCTAGAACACCATCCACACACCAGCCTCCTCCGTCTGCCACCCCATCTATCGTCGTTGTCCTCCACCCCATCCATCGCCGCCGTCCTCCAACATGCCGGAGCGCCTACCAAGAACGCGTCGTCCACTGCTAGAGATGGACTTTTCTCATCCATGGCGATGGACCAGGTGTCGTGGTACTAAGTCTGACAGTAAGAGTAGGGGTACGTATGAGGAGGCAAGGCCCTGGCTACGGTAAGATTGTACACACGAGTTTACGAGTTCAGGCCCCACTCGGAGGAGGTAAAAGCCCTACGTCTCGGTGCCCTGAGGCGGTCGACTGGAATATGGGTGTGTGTTATAGCGGGTGCGAACCCTTGTCCCAGAGGAGGGGGTGGCTTATATAGAGTGCGCCAGGAACCCAGTCGTCCCCCGTTACAGGGTTCAATGTACATTAAGACAGGGCGTTACTGGTAACGCCAGCTATAAAGTTTTATTAATGATCTTTAAGACTACAGAGTGAACGCCTAACCGTTGCCATCCTGAGTGACTCTAGGTCTTCTATACTCCGAGTGGTTTCTTGTATGGTCGAATGACGTCATCTTGGTCGAGTGAAATTGGGGGTATCTGAGTGGGGTAACTGGTCGAGTGGATTGCACTCCATGGTTACTTCAGTCGGTATCTCTTGCTATACTTCGAATGTCCTTGATTCTAGGGTAGTGACCTTGGGTAGTGCGTATAGGTCAGGCCTATGACCCTACCCTAGGTCCATGGCATCATCATTAGCCCTTGAATGGATTGAGGTCCGAGTGAAAAGAGAGTTGAAGTTGATCCTGTCCTGAATCTTATGTTTCATAGGCCTTCTTACTAAGTTCAAGAATCATGCTGAAACTTCAAATTCATTTCAGTCGCCTTGATCAATTCACAGGTCGTCGAGTGAACTTGTACTAGCTGTCTTCGAGTGTTGATATGGTGCGAAATCTTTCACGTGGTTGGTTTCTGCGGTTCCCGGATCTCACGGGATTCAAAGCTTTGGGGAAGCGCGTGAGACAGAGCACGCCGCAGTAAACGGGACGGATAGATAGAGGCACCTCGATTCTGACGTCACCTTTTTCGCCACGTATCAGGCGCGCGACTGTTGCGGGATTTGACAGGATTGCTCGGGCCCACGTGTCAGTCACTCGAAAGTAGGCTCATAAAAGGCGTCGAGGCCGATGCATTTGTACAGTGCGCCCCATTCCCCTTCCTCTTCCTCTGCTTCTCCACCGCATCCTCCTCCATTCTCGACACCGCCGCCCTGCCCGTGCGCAGTCCGTCACAATGGTCAAGGACAAGACAGCGCCCCTGGAGCACGCGAAGAAGGCGACGGCGACAATGAAGGGCAAGAAGACGAGTCGGGGTTCATCGTCGAGGTACGGATTGCCGCCTGGTTGGATCCAGGGGGACTGGATTCGGTCCATGCTCCAGAAAGAAGATATGGAGGATCTGGCCACCACGGGCTTGATCATCGACGAGTCTTGGAGGCTGCCGAGGGACGAGATCGAGCCTCAGCCACGGGAGGGTGAGTGTGTCCTCCTCGCAACCCATGTCGAATTTGGTTTCTCTCTGCCTCTGCATCCTTTCTTTTGGGGTTTCCTGAGCTTTTTTGGTGCCCAACTTCACCATTTCTCTCCCAACACTATCACATACCTTGCTGCATATGTTTCTCTATGCGAAAACTTCTTTGGTTGTAGATCGCACTGGGGTCTATTCAAACATATCTTTACTTGCCGTTCCCAATCTGTGAAGAAGGTGAATCCGATTGACGAGAAGACGCACGTGATTCAAAAGTACGGGGGTTTAGGGATTCAGATGAGTGTTAGAAGTACTTCTCCCCCTGTGACCCTTCCCGAGTTGATTATGGGATGGCAGTCGACCTGGCTCTACTACCAAGATATTCTAACCCCTGGTCAGTCGACTGGTCTTCCTCCCTTCACCCTAGATCGAGTCCAACAACCTTATTCACTGATCATGTCTACAGCGGAGAAAGTAGAGGTGAACATGCTGGTCGAGCGGGTAGTCCAATTGGTCCGTGAGGGCATGACTAGCATGGATTTACTGGAATTGTTTCTCAGTCGATGCATCCAGACACTCCAGGCTCGTGATCATCCAATGTGGATGTATTTGGGCCCCCATGACACCTCTCAGGTCCACCCAGAGGACATCGCCGATGAGACGGTGGCCCAGTGGATAAAGGACTGGAAACAAGGACAACCCCAGGGGGTCCAGAAGAGTTATCCCATTCGATGCTGAAAGTCGGCTGGATAAGGTCTGATCCTTATTACCGAGTGTCTTTTCATTCTGACTTGCAACCATCTTTGAATCCGACTGATGTTTGTTTAACTTCCTGCTTTGCAGATTTATACTGAGATGTACTCGATGCCGAACGGGGAGCAAGCTCAGGAGGGAGCAGGGAGCGCGAACGAGAGTACCGACTGGCAATCTCCCGTTGATGACGATGAGGAAGAGAGTGATGAGTCGGACGATCAAGAAGAGGTCTACTCACCACCCCGCACAGAGCGCCGATCCAAACAGTCTCACGATCCTGTAGGTGGGCGCAACAAGGCAGCTCCTCCAAGCACACAAGCGCATAACCGCACTCGGACTTCGACTCCGGAGCCATCTGAAAATGTCGCCAAGAAGCCAAAGGTTGTCCCTTCAAAGCCTCGGAAGACCTTGCCCAGGATCAAGATGGACGTTCCCGTCACTTTTGCGTAAGTGTTATGTCTTTCTGTATTTTACTGTCGACTCATACTTCTGCTTGACGGAGTGAGTTTTGAATCTTTCAGTGCTACAACTTCTGAGACCTCCATGGACATTGGCAAGGCTCAGGATGATGAAGAAACTGAAGACGCGGCTACTTCGAAAACGGGTAAGATTCTGCAATCTTGTGCTTGTTTTGTCGGTTGGACTACCGGTTGACTGATATCTTATGGTTGAATTTTGTGCAGCCCCACAAGATGTCATTGAACTTCTAGACAACGACGAAGAAGTGCCTTAGAAAAATACGGGAAGGAGGAGCAGGACTTCAAGCAGGAGAATGTCCGCCAGCCATGTGCCTCAGTTGACATCAGCACCGGAAATAGTGGTCCAGCGATCCGGAGACCCGATTCGGGCCTCTGTTTCTTTTGCCAATCCTGTGTCGAGTGACCGTCCTTCGGCGTCGGTTGCTCAAGTCCCTGCTATGTCTGTGCATCTCCATGCCTTAGATCCTCTGGCTGCTCCGGCTGTTCCACCAACTCCTCTCTTTGTCACCCATCATACTCCAGAAGACCCGGTGGGTGCTGCTAAGGAAGCTATATTCCAAGCATGTTTTATGATGGAACAAATAAAGGTGGTGCATGAGGCTAGAAAGGCTGCCTAGGATGCCAGCTCTGCTCTGCAGATCAATGTCAAGTTAAGTTGATTTCCGACTGAACAGAAACTGTTGCTTTGTTATCCGTAAGATGTCCCTGGATGAGCATTTTGGAACCTTTTATGTGCATCTATCATGAGTCTGCACTTTATATCTACTCACCCGCTGGGTGTTCTAACTTTAGCTGAATTGTTCTTCCTCTTGAGTCGACAAGGTCAAGTCGAGTGTATCTCTGAACCAGTGGGGGCACGCAAAGTGCACCCACTGGGTGTAGTCCCCGAGACCACCGTAGAATATTTGATTCGACGGGGGTCTTTGCTGAATGTCTCTGCATAGTTCTTTCACTCAGCGGAATAGATTGAACCTAGTGAGATCCAGGCAAGTGGGGGCACGCAGAATCTCTCTTCTTTTTTTATATACATATACTCATGCTGGGCAGACCATGCCAAGTGGAAAATCGGACTAGTGGCGGCGCGCCAAGTGCACCCACTAGGTGTAGTCCTCGAGACTACCATTGGATGTTTGATTTGGCAGTAGTCTTAGAACACTTTTTGTTGTGATTAACTTTTGTTTCTGTCGACTGACGTGTCTTATTTTCTTACTACAGAAGTCTTGTGAGCTCGGGGCCCAATTTGCTGAGTTAGAGAGGAAGCAAATCAGTCTCAACCTTGATCTGGAGCCGACCAAGAAGAATCTTCAAAAGGCCAAGGATGATGCTGCTGCTATGGGAGGTAATAACTCATCAACTGTCCACCTTATGGTTTTTCCCTTTTAGTCTTTTGAACCGAGTGACTCCACTCGAACAGATGTGCGTAGTGAAAACCATCAACTCCAAGCTCATCTGTAGAATGTTATTTCTTTGGTCAAAATGAAGCAAGATCTGGAGCAGAAGGACCTTGACCTTGCTGCAGCACAGAGGAAGGCGCGAGCAAAAATGGAACTTGCCGACAAGAAGCTGGCTTCAGTCAGCAAGTTAGATGAGGAAAACGCCCAACTGAAGACTGCTGTTACCAAAGCCAAAGCCAAAAAAGAAGTTGCGAAGCTAAAGAAGGACAAGGAGACCCTGTCCGACAAGGTTGGAGATCTTAATCAGAAGAAGGGTGAACTGGAGGATTATCTGGGAATACTCGCTGAGAAGATGATCCTAAAGCCTGAAGGTACTTTCTCTTGTCCAACCGATTTGCAACTGTCGACTCATCATATAGCTGTCGACTCACCGCTTTTCTGAGTGTGCAGAATTCGGTCAAGACTTTGAAGCAGAGACTGGGCGGATCGAGACGGATCTAGACCCCATAAACTCTCCCATCAAGGATGAAGTTGCGATGAACATGCTGCGATTGGAATCTCGTCTTGACGGTGCTGTGGATTACCTTGCTCGTCTGAAAGCGACAGCATCACAGATTGACACAGAGCTCTGGCCCTGAGTGGAGTTCCAGAATGATCTCGAGTCCCGGATTACTTGAATCAAAGAAATCCCTGCTCGAGTGCAATAGTGGAAGAAGTTGTCTGCTCACTGTGGCGCAGATGTGGCTCTTTCCTTGGTCCGAGACCATTGCAAGGAGGTCAAAGAAGACAAGCTGGAGGCTCTCAAGGTTGCCAATACCAAGAAGCTCCAATTCCAGTCCTTCATGGAGACCTTCGTCGACGCTGCCACTTTTATTGCAGACGACATCGACCTTGGCAGCTTTGTCGAGAAAGCAAGCCCTCCTCCTACCGAGTAAACAAACTTTATGCCTCACCTTTATTTGCCTCGGAATGCCGAGTGATTTTGTAACCGTTAAACTCTTTCAGGCCTGATGTCTGAGCACTTCTGACCTTGGTTCTGAACTTCGCTGGGTTTATCTGAACTTGGTTTTTCCTTGAATATGGTGGCTTTGCCTTTACCACTTTTAGATCTTTTTTAATTCCGAGTGGAACTTGACTTATCACTCGGAATATACGCTGTACTTGTGACGCAACTCCGACTATGTGTTCGGTTGACACCTCGTCGTCCTTGCATATCAGGATGGAGCGGACATTGTGCTTGTGATGCAGCTCTAACGACGGGATCGATTGGCACCTCGTCGTCCTTGTGGATCAGGATGGAGTGGATGTTGTACCTGTGACGCAGCTCAGAAGATCTTTGCGACTTACGTGAGTACGGTGTCGTAGCTAAGCCCCCGAGTGGGAGGATTGCTCTCCACTCGGAATAGTTTTTTTAACGTAGGCGAGTATGGGGTCGCATCCCCCGAGTGGGAGGATTGCTCTCCACTCAGAGCAGTTTTTTAACTTAGGTGACTATGGGGTCGTAGCTAAGCCTCCGAGTGGGAGGATTGCTCTCCACTTGGAGTAGTTTTTTAACTTAGGCGAGTACGGGGTTGCAGCTAAGCCCCCGAGTGGGAGGATTGCTCTCCATTCGGAGTAGTTTTTTAACTTAGGCGAGTACGGGGTCGCAGCTAAGCCCCTAAGTGGGAGGATTCCTCTCCACTCGGAGTAGTTTTTTAACTTAGGCGAGTCAGGTTCGCGGCTAAGCCCCCAAGTGGGAGGATTGCTCTCCACTCAGAGTAGTTTTTTTACTTAGGCGAGTACGGGGTCGCAGCAAAGCCCCCGACTGGGAGGATTGCTCACCACTCGGAGTAGTTTTTTAACTTAGGCAAGTCAGGTTCGCGGCTAGGCCCCCGAGTGGGAGGATTGCTCTCCACTCAGAGTAATTTTTTAACTTAGGTGAGTACGGGGTCGCAGCTAAGCTCCCGAGAGAGAGGGCTTCTCTTCACCCGGAGTGGTTTAGAAACTTAGGCGAATCAGGTTCGCGGCTAAGCCTCCGAGTGAGAGGGTTGCTCTTCACTTGGAGTGGTTTTGAAACTTAGGTGAATCAGGTTCGTGGCTAAGCCACCCATTGGGGGATTTGAAGACATGTGCTTATGGGAAAACAATCATTAAGATACTGCAAAAATCTTGTCTTTGATAATCAAATCGAAGGATTCTTATTACAACTCGTCGATCCGAGTGGTTTAGGTATAGAAACGGCAGAGCAGCTCCACATTCCATGAGCGCGGCTCGTCTTCTTTCTTGGCAACATTGTAGAGGTGATACACCCCGTTGCGGAGCACCTTGGTGATGATGAAGGGACCTTCTCTGGCACAAGGTCTCCTTCCAGGAATGCTCGACCTCTGACACTACGGGCATGGGATCGACGCAGTGCTCATAGTAGTAGCAGTATACTCCCTCTGTTTTGTAACACCCACGATGCGGCTATATCTCTCACGTGTCGAGTCACGACTTAGAGGCATAACTGCATGGTGGTTTTGTCACAAGAAGGGTCATCTTCACACAATCCCATGTGATGAACAAGAATGGGATAAAGAGTTGGCTTACAACAGCCACTTCACACAATGAACATATAAATCATACATCATTCAGAGCACACACATAGTCCGACTACGGACGAAGCCAAAAGAAAAGAAGATAACCCAACTGCTAGATCCCCGATCATCCCAACTGGGCTCCACTACTGATCAATATGAAACGAAACATAGCAACGACCAAGATCTTCGTTGAGCTCCCATCTGAGCTCGGTTGCATCACCTGCACTAGTATCATCGGCACCTGCAACTATTGTGATAGTATCTGGTGAGTCACAAGGAGTCAACAATCTCAAAACCCACAAGATCAAGACTATTTAAGCTTATGGGTAGGAAGTGGTAATGAGGTGGAGTGGCGGCAAACACTAAGCAAATATGGTGGCTAACATATGCAAATAAGAGCGAGAAGAGAAGCAATGGAACGGTCGAGAAGCTAGAAGTGATCAATAAGTGATCCTGAAACTGCTTACGCACAATCATAACACAAAGACCGTGTTCACTTCCCGGACTCCGCCGAAAAGAGACCATCACAACTACACATGTGGTTGACGCATTTTAATTACGTCAAGTGTCAAGTCTCCACAATCGGATATTAACAAATTCCCATCTGCCAAATAACCGCAGGCACGGCTCTCAAAAGTTTATACCCTGCAGGGGTGTCCCAACTTAGCCCATCACAAGCTCTCACGGTCAACGAAGGATATTCCTTGTCCCGGGAAGACCCGATCAGTCTCGAAATCCCGGTTACAAGACATTTCGACAATGGTAAAACAAGACCAGCAAGACCGCTCGACTGTGCCGACAAATCCCGATAGGAGCTGCACATATCTCATTCTCAGGGCACAACGGATGAACACTACGTATAGCTAAAGCCAATCCTCAAGTTTCCCCGAGGTGGCGCTGCAAGTGGCTCTAGTTCGGACCAACACTTAGAGAAGCACTGGCCCGGGGGGGTTAAAATAAAGATGACCCTCGGGGCTGCAGACCCTAAGGGAGGGTTATAGGTTGTTAGGCAAATAGAAAACCAATTATGGGCCTTGCTGGGGGAGTTTTATTCAAGGCGAACTGTTAAGGGGTTCCCATAAACCCGACCGTGTGAGGAACACAAAATCAAGGAACATAAAACCAGTATGACGGAAACTAAGGCGGCAAGAGTGGAACTAAACGCCAGGCATAAGGCCGAGCCTTCCACCCTTTACCAAGTATATAGATGCATTAATTAAATAAGATATATTGTGATATCCCAAAATCATCATGTTCCAACGTGGAGCAATCTTCAACTACACTTGCAACTAACAATGCCATAAGAGGGGCTGAGCAAAGCAGTAACATAGCCAAACAATGGTTTGCTAGGAAGCGTGAAAGGTTAGAGGCTGACATGGCAATATGGTAGGCATGGTAAACAAGTGATAGGTAGCACAGCATAGCGATAGAACGAAGCAACTTGCAAGCAAAGATAGAAGTGATATCGAGGGTAATGGTCATCTTGCCTGAGATCTCGCAAGGAAGAAGACTGAAACCATGAAGAAGACAAACGGGCGTAGTCGAACGAATCCTCACAACTCCGAAACGAAACCGAAGCTACCAAGAGAAGCAAACCGGGAAGAAGCAAACAACATGGTAAACAACCATCACCTAAACATGACATGATGCACACTCAGGTATGTGCATGTCCGGTTTAATGAAGCATGGCATGGCAAAGTGCAACAAACAATACTACAAGTTAAGTGGAGCTCAATATGCAACATATTGACGGAACACCACATTCGAGTTATTTAGTTCGCTCCCGTTTAGGTACACAACAATATTAAATGTTTTTAAACATGGCAAGTGGTGAAACATAAGCAATCTACCTATCTAGGCAAGTTTAAATGAGGCCGAAAACAACAAACAACAATTCCGAAAATCCTCATGTCCATATTTTAGATTTGGTACTGTTCTGCCTAAAACCATATTTTATTGTTGTTAAACAGGAAAATAAAGTGCAACAAGTTAGTATATGCATTTTTCCACCCCATTTACATATAAAGTTAATTAAAATTGAAGCTACAGTTATTTAGTTATGAAATAAATCATTTTAACATGGAATTTAAGAAAATTTAAACAAACATCAAGTTTAAGCATCTTAAACACGGATGATAGTGGCATATTATGAAACTAGATAGAAATCTAAGCATTTTTCATATATAATGTTTTTACATATGATGCACCACTTGTGAGTTATTAAATGCATGAACTCTAGGGGTTTTTCTGCAAAATTGTAAATCCTGGGATAAATGCTAAAATCGCAACAGGGAAAAAACACGCATCGGGCTGAATCTTGGTGGGCCAATAGTACACAAGAGGGGCTGGGGGGCTGCTCACCCAGTGGGCCTTGGCCCGGTCGATGGAGAGGCTGGCTGGGCCTAGGCGACGCAGCAGCCTGGGGCAGTGACGCGGTCAACGAAGCGGGGCGAAGTGGACCAAGGCAGGGGATCGAGCGAGCGGCTGGACCAGCGCATGCACGAAGCAGAGGCATGACAAGGGACTTGATGGGCGACGACTCGAGTTGCTGTTGTTCGTTGAAGAGGAAGCAGAGCCGGGGACGCTGGCTGGCGATGCCCTGGTGGTGCTGGAGGAGGCCGGAGGAAGCGGGTCCGGGCGGCGAGGTAGCAGGCCGGCGGCAACGGCCGCTGCCAAAGGGGATCGAGGCGGCATGGTACGGATCCGGGGCAAAAGTGGCGGAGGCGGCTGACGAACTCCATGGCGGGCAGGTCCCTACAAGCGAAGACGACGCGGGGATTAGAGAGAGAGAACCAGGGGAAACAGGGTGAGGAGGAGAAGATGCACGACCCTGGGACCTGGCGTCCATGGTGTAGGAGCTGCCGCGCTCACTCGGGATGGATTCGGTGGCGTGCAAGGCGGTAGTTGAGGCTGGGCACGGCGACGAGGTACTCGGGGGCGCGGGGTGCATGACGGGTAGGGGGATGCGGCGGCCGCGGGGTTGAGTGCGACGAGGAGAAGCAGGAGGTGCTCGGGCGAAGGCAGGAAGGAGGAGCTCGGCATGGGGCTTGATCGTGGGTGTTGCCTCGATCCAAAATGGATCGAGCACCGCGGAAGGCTGCAGGAGGTGGCTGGCGGCGGTGGAGTAGAAGAAGCTACTGCGGGCTTCGGTGGTTGTGGAGGGGATCGATGGAGATTGGCCGATGGCTGAAATCGAGGAGAGGATGTGGATTGGCTGTGGGATCGAGACGGATCCCGAGGTGGGAGACGACAAGGTGGAGTGTGGCGGCGGGGATTGGACAAGGGAGGATCCCTAGAAAATAGGGTTTGGTGTGATTTGGGTGGGGTTTGTCTATATATAGGACAATAGGATTAGGTTCGGGCCTTTCGATTAAATCGGACGGCTGAGAAACTATAGGTTAGGAAGCCCGAATAAGAAAATGGAGATGTTGTATAGATGTTTGGAGATGATCCGGACCCATTGGTCATGACAGCCCGGGTCGGGTCCGGGAGAAGTTTTCGGACTAGGTTGCGGAGGTGGTAGGTGGCTGTGCAGAGAGGCTTAAACGGCCGGACAACAAATGAACAGTTGGTCTCGAAAGGGATAACAAAGGCAAGGGGGGAACGCGGCAACTACGAATGGATGCAAGCTTTATGAAAACATGCAGATGCAATGCGCATGATGCTATTAGAAGAGATGCATAACATGAACAAAATGCAAAACGAAAGACAAAAACCCAACCACGAAGGAAATAATATATCACATAGCCGGAAGTAGCAACAATTGGAGTTACAATTATGGAAAGTTACATCTGTGTGTTACAACACTCCACCACTACAAGAGGATCTCGTCCCGAGATCTAGGATGGCACCGGAGAGAAACGGAAGAGGAAGGGAAGAGGTAAAACTAAGTTTCTTCTTTGAGCAATGAGTGAAACCAAAGAACCTTGAGGGGTTGAAAAGTTGAAAGATAGAACACAACAGAGTTGAACACAATTGAGAGCACTGCGGTAGAAAATAGAAACAAGGAACACCATTTGAACCTTGGAGGTTGCAAAGCTATGAATGATGAGTACAATGGACAATAAGGAATTGAAACCACTCTGGTTGAAACGAGATAAACAAGGAACAAGGAAGAACAAATTCGGACAGCACTCCGGTTGAAAAGAGATGCAAGACTCGATAAGATGAAAAGAACTTGAAGAGATGGCACAACACTCCGGTTAAATGGATAAGCACGAAAAGAACAAGATCCTCACAATTCGAGATGATGAGTGAAAAGAGCAACATCACAATGCCTACGGAAGAAGGAATAGAAGATAGAACATTGGAATAACAGAATGGAGAAGGAAATGCCAACTTCTACCACAAATAAGCTTGGAAAGCACCCTTCCAAGAAGGTTATAACGGAGTTGTTGGAAAACCAACACGAAACGAATAAGCTTGTAGTGGGCTTATGGAAAACATCTCAAAATTATGAGGTAACAACCGGCCACTAACTGAAACAATTGCTTGCTTGAGATCAACGAAGAGATGAAAAACTTCTTCACCGAGATGAGAAGGAGAAAATTGGATCATTGATAAGCACCACAAATAGCTACATTCCTTAGGGAAGGCTGTAGGTGAGATATAACCCAATATAACTCCAACAAAAGATTGATTGGTTGAAAAGATCTCTTGAATGAACAGAAAATGATGGGTTTAAATATGTCAGTCTTGAAAACTTGTGAATCATGAAACACGAAGGCAAATTATCAAGAATGACATAACACCACCTCAAAAGATAAGGTAGGAAGCATTGCACTTCGGATGCAAGATAAAGAATGCTTGAACTCCTCAAAACAAAACATGTGTTGGGAACCATGTTTATTTTAGAGTATAGCTTGGCGGATCATAACTTCGAGAGAAATCTTGAAGAACAATTGAAGAATGAAAAGAATCCTTGACGAACCACCATGTAGAGCCTCCATGAAGAACTCCGGTAAGAAAAGGATGATAAAAAAGAAAGAGAATTTGAAAACATAGGGTACGTAAAGAATTAACATGACAACCTCGATGATCAAGAAGGATAAGTATTCACATAGCAATATGAGAACACCATTTATGAAAGGTATGGATTCAACATTTGACTTCGAAGCAACTCGAATACCACAAATAAAACAAAACAAAGGATTTGGCTTGCAGAATAAGCCGGAAAGAAACATATGCTAGATTCCATATCATATCATGTGTTTGTTGGAAAGATATCCTACAAGATACTTGAATTCCCACTTATAAACTCCCGACACTTTCTGGTTATGCAATCTGGTGTTGGGGATACAGGGGAAGCAATATATCTCACCCAAACTAACAATCCCTACATCCAGTTGTATCCATCTGTCAACACGTAACCAAGAAAACTTCGAAAATCGTGTACCTCATCCTTCGAAAAGCATTTTTTATACGAGCTATGGCAATACTCCCGAACTCCCCAGTACTGGGTGGCGTCGAGGTTATCTTACCACTAGCTACATAAAAGAGATTTTCGATGTCGGCGAAACTCAGGTATTCCAGAACTACAACGATAAAATTATAACGACAACACCTCGGAGCTCAACTCCCCGGGACACTGCCACAACCCCTAAATGTCAGGAGGCACCAAGAACAATGTTCTTGTCATAAGAATATCGAAACAATCCCAAGATACCCGCATGATCCAAAAAACTATAGCGAAATTTGAGGTGAGGAAAGACAAAACATCTACGTCAGGAGGCCTCACCAAAGCGACGAAGGGACCGAGGAGTAAAAAGAATCCTACTATCTGATATATATAATCCTAAGACTCAAAACATTTTTTTAGACTCAACAACGCTAGCGATTTGATCAAGCAGGGGTTCCTAAGTCGGGGATGGCTCTGATTACCAACTTGTAACACCCATGATGCAGCTATATCTCTCACATGTCGAGTCACGACTTAGAGGCATAACTGCATGGTGGTTTTGTCGCGAGAAGGGTCATCTTCACACAATCCCATGTAATGAACAAGAATGGGATAAAGAGTTGGCTTACAATCGCCACTTCACACAATGAACATATAAATCATACATCATTCAGAGCACACACATAGTCCGACTATGGACGAAGCCAAAAGAAAAGAAGATAACCCAACTGCTAGATCCCCGATCATCCCAACTGGGCTCCACTACTGATCAATATGAAACGAAACATAGCAACGACCAAGATCTTCGTTGAGCTCCCATCTGAGCTCAGTTGCATCACCTGCACTGGTATCATCGGCACCTGCAACTCTTTTGATAGTATCTGGTGAGTCAGGAGGACTCAACAATCTCAAAACCCGCGAGATCAAGACTATTTAAGCTTATGTGTAGGAAGTGGTAATGAGGTGGAGTTGCAGCAAGAACTAAGCAAATATGGTGGCTAACATACGCAAATAAGAGCGAGAAGAGAAGCAACGGAATGGTCGAGAAGCTAGAAGTGATCAATAAGTGATCCTGAAACTGCTTACGCACAATCATAACACAAAGACCGTTTTCACTTCCCGGACTCCGCCGAAAAGAGAACATCACAGCTACACACGCGGTTGATGCATTTTAATTAGGTCAAGCGTCAACTTCTCTACAACCGGATATTAACAAATTCCCATCTGCCACATAATTGCGGGCACGGCTCTCGAAAGTTTATACCCTGCAGGGGTGTCCCAACGTAGCCCATCACAAGCTCTCACGGTCAATGAAGGATATTCCTTCTCCCAGGAAGACCCGATCAGTCTCGGAATCCCGGTTACAAGACATTTCGACAATGGTAAAACAAGACCAGCAAGACCGCCCGACTATGCCGACAAATCCCGATAGGAGCTACACATATCTCGTTCTCAGGGCACACCGGATGAACACTACGTACAGCTAAAACCAATCCTCAAGTTTCCCCAAGGTGGCGCTGCAAGTGGCTCTAGTTCGGACCAACACTTAGAGAAGCACTGGCCCGGGGGGGGGGGGGTTAAAATAAAGATGACCCTCAGGGCTGCGGACCCCAAGGGATGGTTATAGGTTGTTAGGCAAATGGGAAACCAATGTTGGGCCTTGCTGGAGGAGTTTTTGTCGGCGTTCTGGGAATGGGGGTCCCCAGACTTGCATGCCTGCGGCCTACGGCGTGGCTCAAGTGGAGGAGGCGGAGAGATCAAGGTAGGGTACCTCGTGAGGTGCTCGTGAAGCAAGCCTTGACGATCAAGACCAGGCGGGCGCCAGGCGGGCATCGGCCTGCGCAGTGTCCTTGTTCAATCTTTGATGCAAATGGGGCAAGCACAGACGTGGAGTACCGAGGCATCATGCAAAGGTTGCCATTTCTGTGCAACGAGACCAAGACCAGCGAAGCGGCAGGATGGAGGTCACCGTGGAGCCCAAGACGGCGTCATCACCAGTCCTTTTGGCAGCCGAAGACCAACTTTAGTCAGGATAACTTGTACTATATGTTCCCCTTCAAAATGGCCATTGTTGGCGCCCTTCCCGCTCAATATTTGGGAAGAGGCCCAGTGCCTCTATAAATAGAGCTAGCCACCACAGTAGAGAGGCAACGGATCCAGACCTTGGAAAGGCTAGAGAGAGAGAGAGGCGATCGAACTCACCCAAGTAGTTCATCGCACCAGCTCAAGAAGACCTCTCGCGAGGCTGTTCTCCCTTTGTACTGTTCATCATCAGCCCCTGAGGCAATCCACCACACCACACACTGGAGTAGGGTATTACACCACAACAGTGGCCCGAACCAGTATAAATCTCGTGTCCCTTGCATTGTTGATCGTTTCTAGCCTAGATCACACGAGGCGATTGAGCGTAGATTGGTAGGGGAGAGATCTTCGTGCGCACCCCAGTGTTCGAACCTCAAGGGTCTGCCGGAACCCAACATCCGACATTTGGCGTGCCAGGTAGGGGTGCGCCGGAATCTTTGCTGTTCGCGTTCGATCTTCCGTCGTGTCCAAGGCTGACGCTCGTCGGGCTCGTGCTAAGCGTCGGGCTGCTCTCGCCGCCCGCGTCGCCCAGACGGCGCCCGTCGGCAGGCGCCCCCATCGTTCCCCATTGCCTGTCGCCAATGGCCCGGTGGGGAACGAGCAGCAGGCCTCGTCTCTGCATCCTTCGGTGTGGCGGGAAGTCCGCACCACCACCCCGTCGCTGACTCCAGTCGGTTCATTGTCCCACGCCCATCGCGCCCCCACGGACGCGCACACCGCACTGCTCCTGGCGCGTGAGCTCCTGCACTGCCGTCCCGTCGACGACCTCTACAAGGACTTGCTCGCCCGCATCACCGAGCTCGTCAGCCCCGCAGGGGGCTCTCCTATGCCTTCCCTCTCGCTGCCTCACCCTCCATCCTGTGCAAGAGGCGTGGATTAAGAGGTGCCTCCGCCACCTCCTTCCCAAGAAGGCGCCCTGGCTCAAAGGCGCGCAGCCCCAGGATGAGACCCACTGAGTCAGGCTCCTGCATGACAAGAAAGGAGTTGCCAAGAAATCCCTCGCCCCCAAGAAGGTGCTCGCGTGCTCCCGGCACCGGTGCGCCATGACCACATCCCTGCGCCACCACGTCAAGACCCCGCGCTGCTCCAAGCGGCAGCGCATGGGAACTTCCAGGAGCAAGCCCAGCACCAGCAAATGGCCCCGGTGGCCACCGCAGGCTGCCGCGCCTTCACCCCCGAGCTTTGCAGTGTCACCTGGCCAGGCAAGTTCAAGCCTGACCTGCCTCCTCTCTACGATGACACTGCAGACCCTGCAGAGTTCCTACAGCTCTACGAGCTAGGTATCGAAGCCGCCAACGGGGACGGAAAGGTCATGGCGAACTGGTTTCCCATGGCGCTCAAGGACGGTGCCCGCACCTGGCTCCTGAACCTGGCTCCTGGCACGATCTCCTCCTGGGACGAGATGCGCACCCGCTTCATCACCAACTTCCAGGCCACTCGCGACCGTCCTCCGGCCGTGGGTGACATGTGATACATCTCCAACGTATCTATAATTTTTGATTGCTCCATGCTACTTTATCTACTATTTTAGGCAATACTGGGCTTTATTATCCACTTTTATATTATTTTTGGGACTAACCTATTAACCGGAGGCCCAGCCCAGATTTGCTGTTTTATGCCTATTTCAGTGTTTCGAGGAAAAGGAATATCAGACGGAGTCAAAATGGAACGAAATCAACTGGAGAAGTTATTTTTGGAAGGAAATCCACCTGATAGACTTGGACCCCATGTCAGAAGATACGGGAGGTGCTCACGAGCGTGGAGGGCGCGCCCTCCCCCCTAGGCGCGCCCCCTGCCTCATGGGGCCCCCGTAGCTCCAGTGACATTCTCCCTGCACCCATATATACCTACGTACCCTAAAACTTCTAGAACAGAAAATAGATCGGGAGTTCTGCTGCCGCAAGCCTCTGTAGCCACCAAAAACCAATCGGGACCCTGTTCCGGCACCCTGCCGGAGGGGGATCCCATCACCGGAGGCCATCTTCATCATCCTGACGCTATCCATGACGAGGAGGGAGTAGTTCACCCTCGGAGCTGAGGGTATGTACCAGTAGCTATGTGTTTGATCTCTCTCTCTGGTGTTCCATCTATGGCACGATCTTGATGTATCCCGAGCTTTGCTATTGTAGTTGGATCTTATGATGTTTCTCCCCCTCTACTCTCTTGTGATGAATTGAGTTTCCTCTTTTGAAGTTATCTTATCGGATTGAGTCTTTTATGAACACTTGATGTATGTCTTGCGTGGGATAACCGTGGTGACAATGGGTTATTCTATTGATCCACTTGATGTATGTTTTGGTGATCAACTTGCGGGTTTCGTGACACTTGGGAACCTATGCATAGGGGTTGACACACGTTCTTGACTCTCCGGTAGTAGCTTTGGGGCACTCTTTGAAGTACTTTTATGTTGGTTGGATGAATCTGAGATTGTGTGATGCATATCGTATAATCATGCCCATGGATACTTGAGGTGACAATGGAATATCTAGGTGACATTAGGGTTTTGGTTGATTTGTATCTTAAGGTGTTATTCTAGTACGAACTCTTTTATAGATCGATCCAAAAGAATAGCTTTGTGGTGGTTTCGTACCCGACCATAATCTCTACGTTTGTTCTCCGCTATTAGTGGCTTTGGAGTGACTCTTTGTTGCATGTTGAGGGCTTGTCATATGTTCTATCTATGTTATTATTGTTGAGAGAACTTACACTAGTGAAAGTATGAACCCTAGGCCTTGTTTCCTATCATTACAATACCGTTTACGCTCACTCCTACCGCTCGCTACCTTGCTGTTTTTATTATTTCAGATTACAAAAACCTTTATCTACTATCTATTTTGCACTTGTATCTTCATCTCTTCGCCGAACTAGTGAACCTATACAATTTACGATTGTATTGGGTGTGTTGGGGACACAAGAGACTTTTTGTTATTTGGTTGCAGGGTTGCTTGAGAGAGACCATCTTCATCCTACGCCTCCTACGGATTGATAAACCTTAGGTCATCCACTTGAGGGAAATTTGCTACTGTCCTACAAACCTGTGCACTTGCAGGCCCAACAACGTCTACAAGAAGAAGGTTGTGTAGTAGACATCAACCTGCGCCACATCAAGCAGCAGCCTGGAGAGACCTTGCAAAAGTACATCCAGCGCTTCAACAACGCTTTCCTCAAGATTCCTAGGGTGACTGAGGAGGCCATCATTTTGGCGTTCTCTGATGGTGTTCGCGACATCAAGATGAAGGAGGAGCTGACAATCCATGAAGATCTGTGCACGTCTCTGGAGTTGTTCAACCTGGCGACCAAGTGCGCAAGGGCTGAGGAAGGCGCCTCTCCCTTCTCGAGCTCCCAGTAGCGGACCCAGAAGAGAATAAAGCCAAGGCCAAGGATGTGAAGCATAAGGGAGCAGCTGTACTTGCAGCGGAGCCAGACACAAAGCGCGGCAGGGACCAGCCGGAGTCGTCCAAGGGCAGCCGGTACTGTGTGTACCACGATCTCCACACCCACAACACCAACGAGTGCCAAGAGCTCAGGGCCGTGTGAGAAGGCCGTGTCGGTCGACGTCTCGAGCGCAACGATCAGGGCTACGGCTGAGGCGGAGAAAGAGGTGGAGGAAGATGGGACGACCGTGGCCCTCGCCAAGGGTGGCGTGACCGACCTCGCGAGGACCGCTAGTAGGATCAGCCTCGCGAGGGAGCTTGGAGAGATCAGCCTCGCGAGGACCGCCCGGAAGGCAACACATGCCTTCCTCCTCTGCCACGACCACCAAGAAGGAATGAAGACCATCATCAAGACGAGGGGGCTGGGGGCTTCCAGGAGCCACGCGCAATCGCTTGCATCCTGAGCGGCGGTCAGGCGCCAGCCTCACAGCGCATCTTCAAGCAGTTTGCTCGCAAGGTGAATGCAGTCCTCCCCACGCTTGAGGCCACGCGCCCTCTCAGGTGGTCTGCGTGCGCCATCAAGTTCAGCTCGGCGGATCAGCTCAAGTGCGCGACAACGGCCGATGTCCTCCCAATGCTTTGTTCCCCAGTCATCAGCAATGTGCAAGTCACCAGGACCCTCATCGATGGCGGAGCAGGACTCAACGTTCTGTCCGTCGAGACGTTCAACAATCTCCAAGTGCCATATGATCAGCTTCAGCCAACCAAGCCTTTCTCATGAGTCACTGAGGGTTCCACTGTCCCGATAGGGTAGGTCCGCCTTCCTGTCACCTTTGGATAGCACAACAACTACTGCACCGAGCTAATTGACTTCGACGTCGCTCACATTCGCCTACAATACAATGCCATCCTCGAGTACCCGGCCCTGGCCAAGTTCATGGCAGTGACTCGCCATGGCTACAATGTCCTCAAGATGCCAGGAAGCGGTGGGGTCATCATGGTCCCCTGTGAAGAGAAGGATGCGGTGTGCTCCCTCGAGCGCGCCTTCCAGGACACGCAATCGAAGACCCGGACAGCAAGAGTGGAACCTCCCTGGAGCAGCTCCCAAGAAGAAGAAGACATCACCTGGCTCAAGGCCTCAGGAGGCAGGCACCTCTGGAGGCGCCGCGTCTGTACATGCGCCCTTCCAAGGGGCGCCACCCTCCATCGCATAGGGAGGCGCGCCCAGCGCCCTCCTCGGGCAGGGCTCGGGGGCTCTCTCCTGGGGAGCCACTGACTTTGCCAAAGTCATGAGGGAAGCACTTGGGCACAACCTAGAGGCGTGCTTCACGGCACGCTTCCCTCAGGAAGGCGTAAGGAAAGAAGAACCCAACCCTCAGGACTTCATCACCAAGGCCGCTCAGGATGTGGAGGAATCGAGAGTCATGTGCGGCAACCGTCGTCTGCCTAGCGTAGCTCCCCAGCCAGGCGAGGATGGCGGGCTGCGCGTCTGCATCGACTACCCAGGGCTCAATTAAGTCGCTTCTCAGGAGCATTCTGGAAGCTCAGGTGGCCAAGCATCAAGCATTCCTGGAGGAGATGGAGATGGACCTCAATGGGTCGCATGGACCTCCAGAGCCTCCCGAGGCTCAGACTCCCGAGGGCTCGTGAGGATCGGCTTCTTCGCCCCGCACCGCCAGCTGCACCAACTATCATTCTGCAACAGTGTCAGGTGACTTCTTTTCAGTTTTTGTTTCAGCTGGGAGCGCCCTCAGGGCTGCATCATTCCCAGGTCGTGTGGGTCCGTCCCTGCGGCGTGTATCCGTTTTGCTTATATCTTCTGCTTATCTTGCTGGCGGCGCCCCTCGGGCTGCATCATCCCCAAGCCGCTCGGGCCTGACCCAGTGGCGTTTGCTTTCCCTGCATCTATCTAAGTTGATTTGCTCCTTCATGATTAACCTGCTTGAGATAATCGCCTACTCGATTGACACCTACCCTTGGAGTCGCTTGCTCTGGCACGGCACTTGTGCATGGGTCCGTCCCTGCAACACCGACAAACCTGAGTGGTCGAGCTCTGGCCGCGGCAGCACCGCATAGCACTACCTCACCAGACCCTCAGTGTCCCAATCACTCCCTCGGAGCAACCAATGGCTGGCTGGCAACCATAACGGCACGCCTCGTTTTCCCTCATGATTGGTGTGCAGGATCCGCTTCAGGAATAGCGTCGGGGGGGGGGGCGTCGAGAGCTCTCTTTCCCTCTCTCCCGCATGATCTGCTTGCACGTTAAAAGGGGGGTGCCTGAGCATCGCGACCCATGGGCTCTTACTGGCTCTCCAGCCCTCACCCCCTGGCCTTGACCCATAGCATCGCGACCTGTCATACCAGCGGCGGCTGAGCTCGCTCGAGGGCCAGGACCTGAGGATGTAGAGCATGAAGGAAAGTGCGGGGAAGAGGGGAGAAGCTCACGAGGGCCTGACCCAGCAACACCCCAGCTGCCGGCACGCAGGCCCGACACCTCGCCGAAGGACTACTCCAAACCAGTGAGATAAGTCATGCAAAAGCTAAAACGACTCAACGCCAAACCCTCGCCTATTGAAGCTCTGTCATGGCAATGTTGCCTACCTTTCTCGCCTAGCGGAGGCTGCTTGAGCGCTAAAGGGGACCTCCCGAGCATCGCGACTCAGGGGCTCTTACTGGACCTTGGGCCGCTCACCTCCTGGCCTTGACCACGGCATCGCTACCTGGCATACCAGCGACGGTTGAAGCCTGCCTGGGGACTGGGACCTGTCAGCTTAGAGCACCAAGTCCTCATGAGGAAAGAAAGGGGCAGCCGAGCCGGGACAGGACACGCATCTAGCACCGATTTATAATAAGAATATACAGTTCACAAAAGACATGGCAGGCGCCTCACATACCCCCATGGGGTGTCACTTTGATTCCTCGTAGGGAACAAAAGGCGCCAATTCTAAGGAGCGTTAACTACGCGCGCCTCCGCAGGAGACGCTATCATCAACAGTGGGCCATCAGGTGTCGGTGCCAACCCCATCCGGATCAGTGGCGCCGACGGCCTGACGCGGCTGTCCTACTCCGAGTGCGATGAAATCTCGGGGGCTCATAGCTATCATCGCTCGTCTCCGGAGTCGCATGAAGCTCGGCGGAGTCGCTGGATCCTCTGGCTCCTCCGCTGCTGCCTGAGGAGCTACTGGGGAGGCGATTGGCCGGCCTGGCCCTCGCCATGTCGGTACACCAGTCGCCTTTTTTGGGCAGCACTCCAGTCGACGGCCTTCCACGTCGAAGACCTTGAAGAACATCAAGGAGGTGCCGTCGTATTCCAGATGAATTACGAGGGCACCACTTGTCCGGCAGACCCGGGCGATCTCGCCCCAGCCCCGGGTCATGAAGACCTTGCCTAGAGCGACGACCACAACCTCCGCTCTGGTTGCAAGGGAGCTGCAGCCAGCATGTTGTAGCCAGCGTGCTACAGCCAGAGCTCCAGAGACCCACTCGGCGGCATCTCGAAGGCAAAGGAGGGAGGCAGGCGAATCCAAGATCGCGGAGGCATGGCAGTGTGAAGCACGAACTCGCGGGAAGAACCCTCGGCGTGGACACCAGGGGTGACGATGCGCACCGCCATGACTCGCCGGTGCCGCCGTCGGTGTTGTCGATGTTGCTCAGCATCTTCTCCTCCTGGGCCCTCGAGTCAGGCGTACAAGGGCAGCGGAAACCCAGGCGGCGGCTGCTCGTACCAGGGCCGCGATGACCCCTGCCAGGCGACCACGTTGCGGCAGCCGGGGATAGACCGTTTCTTCGGCATAAGTGGGTCAGGACCCTCTCGGGGGGCCTTTCCCTTCTCTTCTGCAGAAAACCGGCGGATCGGCGCCATCGGCGTATGGTGGAGCAAGGGCAAGGAAGAAGAAGAGAGGGAGTAGCAGGAAGGGCTGGACTACGGGGGCTCTCGCCCGTCCGTACTTATAGTCCGGAGGAGGCCAACCGTCGGCCACCACGATCTCAGGTAATCATGACCCATTTTTGCATACAGGGACTTGTCAAGTCGAGTGGTTGCCGAGGTAACATGGGGAAGCGGAGACGCCCACGTCCAATCAACCGCTACGCTGCGCCCAAGGCCATAGGCTGATGGGGCGCGCGGCACTCCGCACTTGCCCCTTCGCTTCTCCGCTAAGCCAAGTCCAAGCGCGCCTTGGGCCCGGGGGCTATAGTCAGTGTTCTGGGAACGGGGGTCCCCAGACTTGCTTGCCTACAGCCTACGGCGTGGCTCAAGTGGTGGCCCAGTGCGGCGCATCTTCATCAGCACAAAACCGAAGACCCACGCGATGAGCCAAGCCTCACGGGGCGAACGATGCAAGGCTTCCTCAGGGACGGCCTCGCTGGGCAGGCTCACGAGGAGGCTGAGAGATCAAGGCAGGGTACCTCGCGAGGTGCTCGTGACGCAAGTCATGACGATCGAGACCAGGCGGGCACCTGGCGGGCGCCGGCCTGCGCAGTGTCCTTGTTCCCTCTTTGGTGCAAAGGGGGCAAGCACAGACGTGGAGTGCCAAGGCATGAGGCAAAGGTTGCCATTTTAGTGCAAGGAGACCAAGACCAGCGGAGTGGCGGGATGGAGGTCACCATGGAGCCCAAGACGGCGTCATCACCAGTGCTTTTGGCAGCCGAAGACCAACTTTAGTCAGGATAACTTGTACTATATTTTCCCATAGAAAATGGCCGTTGTTGGCTCCCTTCCCGCTCAATATTTGGGAAGAGGCCCAGGGCCTCTATAAATAGAGCTAGCCACCACAGTAGAGAGGCGATCGAACTCACCCAAGCAGTTAATCACACCAGTTCAAGAACACCTCTCGCGAGGCTGTTCTCCCTTTGTACTATTCATCATCAACCCCTGAGACAATCCACCACACCACACACTAGAGTAGGGTATTACACCACAACGGTGGCCCGAACCAGTATAAATCTCGTGTCCCTTGCGATGTTCATCGTTTCTAGCCTAGATAACACGAGGCGATCGAGCGTAGATCGGTAGGGGAGAGTTCTTCATGCGCACCCCAGTGTTCGGACCTCAAGGGTCTGTCGGAACCCAACATCTGACAATTTTATTCAAGGTGAACTGTCAAGGGGTTCCCATAAACCCGACCGCGTGAGGAACGCAAAATCAAGGAACATAACACCGGTATGACGGAAACTAAGCCGACAAGAGTGGAACAAAATACCAGGCATAAGGCCGAGCCTTCCACCCTTTACCAAGTATATAGATGCATTAATTAAATAAGAGATATTGTGATATCCCAAAATCATCATGTTCCAACATGGAGCAATCTTCAACTTCACCTGCAACTAACAACGCTATAAGAGGGGCTGAGCAAAGCAGTAACATAGCCAAACAACTGTTTGCTAGTGTCACATCCCTAGTCTGGTATGACCTAGACTAGCTAGTCAGTTGTGCATCATATTTAAATTTCATTTAAATTTGAAATGAGGATTGGTGGAACCCTCAGAATCTTTTTTTAAAATGACCCAAATAAAAATTTCTCCAAAAGGGTCCAAGAAAATGCTCATGTTGCCTCTGAAAATATTGGACAGAGATAAAAATCAAAACAATATTTTTAGGAGCTCATGGATATTTAATTTGGCCATTTGGATTAATTCGATAAATATTTGTATTGGAAATATATTTCTATATATATGAAATATGGTCCAAAAATTATGCCAATTATAAAAGAGCTCTGGAATAATATATCTAGTTCCTGCAAAAATTGGCATAAGAAAATTAAATGATTTAATATATTTATTAAATCAAAACAAATGTCAGAAAAATTAGAAAACAAAATTTAAAAAAAATGCCTACCTGCGCTCACCTGAGGCCTGGCACTGTGCGGCCCAGCTGGCCGGCCCAGCCGACTGGCTAGCGCCAGTCGTCCTCCACCTCCCGCCAGGAGGCCAGAGGCGTGTGGCCGGCGCGTGCGCACCGCCGTGCCGCCACGGCACCTGCCTGCCTGTCCTCCCCCTCGACGCCTGGACGTCCGGAACGTCGCCACGCGCTGCCCCGCACCGCTCTCACTCCCTCTCCCTCGCCCTCCTCCTCTCCCCCTGCTCTCTCTCCCTCTCACCCGAAGCACTGCCGCCGCCGCAGCTCGCCACCGACGCGCTCCCCGCCGTCCCCTCGCCCCTCCGTAGAGCCCCCGAGCTCCGCCGCGACCCCCTCTACCTCCTCGTCGAGCCAAGCAAGACGGAGCATCCCGTGGAGCCATCGCCGTCGCCATCCTCGCCTCCGGCCGCCGTGGGTACTCGCCGTCGATTCGGGAGCTTCCGGGCATCCCCGACCTCGTCCTCGCGCTCGCTGGATCCGCGGTGAGCTCCTCCACCGTTCCCCTCTCTTCTCCCTCCCGTTCCCGTGCCGTAGCGCCGCTCCCCACCACGGCCGAAGCCTCTCGCCGCCGTCCATGTCGCCGTCGCCGTCTCGGCCCGCCTCCGCCCAAACCAAGCATCCCTTCGCGCTCCTGGTGCCACGAGGGTGCCGCCGAGCCCCTCAGGTGGCCTCCCCGTGCCCCGCAGCCCGATCCCGCTCGCGCCCGAACTCCGGCCGCCGCCCCGAGCTTCGCTCCGGCGAGCTCCGGCCTCCCCCGCTACTTCCACCTGCCCTACCAGATGCGCGAGAGCCCGGGCTACGCCCCGGTGCTCTCAGACGCCGTCCCCGTGGCCTGTGGCGCGGACTCCGCCGTGTCCAGAGGTCGCCGGCGGCGAGCCCCGTCGCCTGAGCCCTGCCATGTGGGGCCGGCCAGTCAGGTGATTAGCTTAGTGCTAATCACCGTTAACTAACCCCCCCCTGACACTGACAGTGGGCCCCGGTGCCCCCTAACCTTTTAATTAAACTAAATTAACCCCTGTTAAACCCCCCTGTCACTGACGTGTGGGTCCCACACGTCAGGTTTGACCCGGACCAGCCCAGTTGACCGCTGACGTCGTGCTGACGTCATGCTGACGCAATTATTTATTTTCTGGAATTAAAATAATTCAGGAAAATCCAGAAAATGATTTAAACTTCAAAAATTCATAGAAATTCAACCGTAGCTCAGATTGAAATAATTTATATATGAAAAATTATCAGAAAAATGCAATCTTTCCATCTGTACTAGTTTCATGCATGACAAACCAACTTATACATGCTGAATATGGGAAAACACATTAGGGCATATATAAGAGACTTAATTTAGAAATGCATTTGAACCTTTGGTTCAAATGGACTTCAAACCAAATGTTTACTAGTTGCATTAGCTCAAACAGCATCACATCTACATACCATGTTCATGCATCATATTGTTGCATATGATTGTGTATTGATTGCCGGCACCGTTCCTTCTCGATAGGTCCTGCTCCGGAGACGTTCCAGAGTACCTGTCTGTGAAGCAGTGCCTCCCTTGTTGATTTACCAGGCAAGCAAACCCCCTTGTTCATTTCGATAAAACCCTACTCTCTCGCTCCTGCTCTCAGTTATTGCATTAGGACAACAACGGTTCATCTGCTACTTTGTGCTACGGTAGTTGAACCCATTCCTCTGCATGACCTGTCATTGCCACAGTAAATAGTTGAAACCCACTAGCATGTGTAGGAGTTGATTGAAGCCACTGATGTGTTCCTACCATGCTATGCCTGCTATTGCTTAGAGTTGTGTCAGGTCTGGTTCATTGGGAATGAATTGGAGTGTCACGATATGTTCTGATGCTGAGAGTGAAGTGTGTGAACACGATTTGGTAAAGGTAGCGGTGAGAGGCCATGTAGGAGTACATGGTGGGTTGTCTCGCTGGAACCGTCCTTAAGCACTGAGTTCTATGTATGTTGTCCAATGACTCGATACTACCACACATTGGGCTCCGGGCGCTCCAAGCCCTCTCGACTTATTAACCAACTTGATCTCTGTCCAGGAGTCGCAACTAGTTTCTGGTGTTTGTAGGTAGTGCTATTTTTCTACCAAGTGGCACCCGGCAGGGTGGGCTTGGGACAGACTAGGCACACGTGGCCCGGTGTACCGAGTGGCACCCGGATGGTGGGCTCGGGAACCCTGTACACATCGTTTGGGGCCGTAAGCGACACCCCGGCCGGATCTCCTTGCGGATGGAACCCGAATAGGCGATAAACCTGGGCTAGAGTCTTGTGTGGTTAGTCAGGTCGTGGCCGACACCCTCGCCAGGCTTCCGCTTGAAGGTTGCCGAGATACATGACGTGTACATGGCGGTAAGTGGCGAGAGCGTGTGTGAAGAAGTACACCCCTGCAGGGTTAACATGATCTATTCGAATAGCCGGGTCCGCGGTTATGGACTTCTTGGATGCTTACATGGTACATAGACAACTTGAAGTGGATACTATAAAATGCTCAAGACAAGGTGTGAGTGCTATGGATGGCCTTCTCGTAGGGAGACGGGGATGAATCCATAGTAGTGTATTGTGTGGTGATTAGTGGACTCGTGTACGTTGTTTCACCTCCAGAGTTTCTGGTAGTCGTAGAATAGGATAGCCACAGAGTCAAAGCTGGCTTGCTGCAACTAAACCCCACATTACCCTCTTGATACAAATGCATGTACGATAGGACCTGATGTAAGTCTTGCTGAGTACCTTTGTACTCATGTTGCTTTATTTATGTTTTTGCAGCTGAGACTTCGGTCTTACTAGTGTTCTCGTGGACTTCGACTAGTAGCTAGTACCTCAGCTACGATCTTGATCGGATGGTGTAGATAGTCAGGCTCTTCAGCCTTTTTCATTTGTAGATGTCTGTACTCAGACATGTAATGCTTCCGCTTGTTGCTTGATTGCTCTGACTGTTGGGTCATGTGACCCCTGCTTGTAATAATGCTGTGATGGCTCTTCTGAGCCTTTATCTATATGATTGTTGAGTTATGTTGTGATGCCATGTTGTACAGCACATACTTGCATGTTATGCGTACGTGTAATGTGTATTGCTATGTGTGGGATCTGACTATCTAGTTGTTTATTCTCAGTAGCCTCTCTTACCGGGAAATGTCTCCTAGTGCTTCCACTGAGCCCTGGTAGCTTGCTACTGCTCCGGAACACTTAGGCAGGCCGGCATGTGTCCTTCTTCGATCCTGTGTCTGTCCCTTCGGGGAAATGTCACGCGATGAATACCGGAGTCCTGCTAGCCCGCTACAGCCCGGTTCACCGGAGTCCTGTTAGCCCAGTGCTACAGCCTGGATTCACTCGTTGATGACCGACACGTTCGATGCTGGGTCATGGATGCCTGTCCCTGTAAGTTAGTGCCACTTTGGGTTTACAACTAGCCATGTCAGCCCGGGCTCTTTATCATATGGATGCTAGCGACACCATCATATACGTGTGCCAAAATGCGCAAACGGTCCCGGGCAAAGGTAAGGCGACACCCGTGGGAATACCGTGCGTGAGGCTGCAAAGTGATATGAGGCGTTACATGCTAGATCGATGTGGCATTGAGTCGGGGTCCTGACAGCTTTGGTATCAGAGCCTGACTGCCTGTAGGATTACCAAGCCAAACTGGTCGAAGTTGAGTCTAGAAAATCTTTAGTTATGTAAGGGAATTGATTGTGGGAAGGAACGTAAGGCTCTTTTTACTCCTTATACCTCATGACCTTCTGATCTGAGTCGTCCTATCTTTCTGACGGGATTAAGGAACTAGGCTTTCTCTTCCGTCTATCAGGATCACGTGATACTACTCCGTAGTCCCATAGGATTGGTTGATCAGAGTCATACCCCAGTTTTAAGTATTTCCGGTGTAGTCTGTTTAGCATGATCTCAGAACCTTGAGTAATGTTGATGAGTATGTTATTACCCCATTCTAGTAGGATGTCTCATTCTGAGCATTTTACTGCCGTTATGCTGTCGAAATTTTCCTAGGAGTTCGAGAGATACTAATTCCTTGTCCTACATTCCATAGCCTATAGTTAATGTTGACTCCGTCCTTGGTTCGTTTTCTCAGGATGTCATCAGCTAGGCGAAGTTCCGTTGCTCGTAGCCAGAACCACGGAGATGGTAGGGATGAGGATCCTCCCGACCCGCCTTCGTTGACAGAGTTCATGCTAGAGATGGAGAGGAACAAGCGTGAGTCTAATCGTTTGTTGGCACGTATCGAGGAGAACACCGCACATCAGTTCAAAGGGTCTGCTACCATTCATGATTTCATTCGCTTGCACCCACCTACCTTTCATCATTCCATCGAGCCACTCGATGCAGATGACTGGCTCCGTAGCATCACCCATAAGCTGCGTTCCGCGAACGTAGCTGAAGATGACAAAGTCACTTATGCCACATATCACCTGGAAGGTCCTGCTAGTCTTTGGTGGCAGAACTATGAGACTATGCTTCCAGCTGGCCAGATTCCTACCTGGAAGGATTTCACTGAGGCTTTTCGCGAGCATCACATTCCCCAAGCCCTCCTTGATCGCAAGAGAGAGGAGTTCTGTAGTCTCACTCAGAATAAGATGGCTGTTGATGCCTACAGCAGAGAGTTCGAGAACCTTGCTCGTTATGCCACAGAAGAAGTGTCCACGGACGCCAAGAAGCAGGCTAGGTTCCGGAAGGGTCTCAACCCCAAGTTGCGTCGTGATCTCCACCTGCATCATTGTGATACATTCCAAGCCCTTGTGAACAAGGCCATTAATGCAGAGACAGCTCAACTCACTTACGAGGAGTCTCGTAAGCACAACCGTGATTTGGGATCTTCCTCCGGTTCTAGTTCCCAGAAGCGCCGGATTTGGGTTCCAAACTCCGCTCTTCCTTCCGGATATACACCGAGGCCATCTCATGTGGTGCCTCCCCCAGCTCAGTCATATGTTCCACCCAGGCCTACTGGTAGACCGCTTGTTAGTGCGGGTCCACGTCCAACCTCAGGGACTTGCTTCACATGCGGGAAGCCAGGACACTATGCACGTGACTGCTCTCAGACTAGTTATGCTCCACCCCAGCCCGAGAAGACTGTTGGCTGTATTAAGCCATCATGCAAGATGATCAGTGTCAAGTCAGTTCCTACTGAACGTGGACGTGTGCATCACGTCTCAGCTAAAGACGCTCATGATGATCCAGATGTCGTTCTTGGTACCCTCCTTGTCAATTGTCACCCAGCATCAGTTCTATTCGATACTGGAGCATCTCACTCCTTCATTTCTGAAGGCTATGCTCGTTTGCATGACATGTCATTTTGTGATATGCCAACTCCGCTTGAAATCCAAACCCCAGGGTCTAGATGGCAGACCACCAGAATCAGCCATGGTAACGAAATCCTTGTTGATAGACTTGTATTCCTTGCATCACTTGTAGCCCTCAAGTCCTCAGATATTAACATCATCTTGGGTATGGACTGGATGACAGCTCATCATGCCAAGATTGATTGCTACACAAGATCTGTTCAGCTTACACACCCATCTGGCAAGTTAGTCACCATCTCCACTAGAGTTGCAAAGCGTCAGCTCTATTCTCTTAATGCCAGCCCTCTTCCAGACCTTGAGGATATTCCGGTAGTCCGTGACTTTCCGGATGTCTTTCCAGAGGAACTGCCAGGTGTTCCACCTGACAGAGATGTAGAGTTCGTCATAGATCTTATCCCAGGAACAGCTCCAATCTCCCGGAGACCTTACAAGATGGCACCCCTAGAACTAGCCGAGCTTAAGAAACAACTCGATGAGTCCTTGCAAAAGGGTTTCATCCGTCCTAGTTCTTCTCCTTGGGCTTGCCCCGTCCTCTTCGTCAAGAAGAAAGACGGTACGGACCGGATGGTTGTAGATTATCGTCCCGTTAATTTGGTCACGATAAAGAACAAGTATCCGCTTCCCAGGATCAACGACCTGTATGATCAGCTCGCTGGATCCTCAGTCTTCTCCAAGATGGATTTAAGATTAGGCTACCATCAAATCAAGATCAGAAACGGGGACATTCCCAAGACAGCTTTTGTCACTCGTTATGGCCAGTACGAGTACACCGTCATGTCCTTTGGCCTAACCAACGCCCCAGCCACATTCTCCCGCTTGATGAACTCGATCTTCATGGAGTACTTAGATAAGTTCGTCGTGGTTTACCTCGATGATATTCTTATTTACTCGAAGAACGAGGAAGAGCATGCCGAACATCTTAGACTTGTTTTAGAAAAACTCAGAGAACACCGCCTTTATGCCAAGTTCTCCAAGTGTGAATTTTGGTTGCCAGAAGTGACCTACCTAGGCCACGTAATCTCTGGTAAGGGCATTGCTGTCAATCCCGAGAGAGTTCAAGCCGTTCTCGATTGGACTCCACCTGAGACTGTTAAACAAGTTAGGAGTTTCCTTGGTCTAGCCAGCTATTGTCGCCGCTTTGTTGAAAACTTCTCCAAAGTAGCCAAACCCCTCACGGAACTTCTCAAGAAAGATAAAAAGTTCGAGTGGTCCCCACAGTGTGAGTACAGTTTTCAGGAACTGAAAAGACGCCTGACTTCTGCTCCCATACTTGTGCCACCGGATTTCACTAAAGACTTTATTATCTACTGCGACGCCTCACGACAGGGACTAGGTTGCATTCTTATGCAGGATCGTCATGTGATTGCCTATGCATCCCGACAGTTGCATCCACATGAGGAGAATTATCCTACACATGATCTAGAGCTTGCAGCCGTAGTCTATGCACTCAAGACCTGGCGACATTACCTCCTTGGTAAACATTGCGAGATCTACACTGATCATCAGAGTCTCAAGTATATCTTCACCCAACCAGATCTGAACCTTAGGCAAAGACGTTGGTTGGAGTTGATCACAGATTATGATCTAGGAATTACCTACACCCCAGGCAAAGCCAACGTCATGGCTAATGCTCTAAGCCGTAAATCCTATTGCAACAATCTCATGTTGCAGCAAGGCCAACCACTTCTCCATGAGGAATTCTGTAAGCTTAATCTTCACATAGCTCCTCGCGGATTTCTTTCTACCTTGGTGGCAAAACCTGATCTTGAGGATCGGATTATCGCTGCTCAAAAGCAAGACACAGGAATTTCCCGGATCAAGAGAAACATTAAGAAGGGAGTTGGTGGATGTTTCTCTATGGATGATCGTGGTGTTGTTTTCTTTGAGAATCGCTTGGTGGTTCCCAAGAATCAACATCTGCGACAATTGATTCTTAAGGAGGCGCATGAATCCCCTCTCACGATTCATCCCGGTAGTACTAAGATGTATCAGGACCTACGCCAGAGGTTCTGGTGGACTAGGATGAAGAGAGAAATCGCTGAGTTCATTGCTAAATGTGACGTTTGTCGTCGCGTTAAGGCAGAGCATCAAAGACCTGCTGGCACCCTTCAGCCTTTAGCTATTCCTGAATGGAAATGGGATAAAGTTGGTATGGACTTCATCACCGGCTTTCCCAGGACCAAGAGAGGGAATAACGCTATCTTCGTAGTCGTTGATCGTCTCTCCAAAGTGGCTCACTTCCTTCCTGTTCGAGAGAGTATCACTGCTAGTCAGCTTGCTGACTTATATATTTCTCGAATAGTGTCACTTCATGGTGTTCCACTAGAGATCAATTCAGACCGTGGCAGTCTTTTCACTTCTCATTTCTGGGAGAGTTTCCAAACTGCCATGGGAACCCATCTTTCTTTCAGTACCGCTTTCCACCCTCAGTCGAGTGGTCAGGTGGAACGGGTCAATCAAATTCTCGAAGACATGCTCAGAGCTTGCATTATCTCATTCGGCATGGATTGGGAGAAATGTCTTCCTTTCGCCGAGTTCGCTTATAACAATAGCTATCAATCCAGCCTCAAGAAAGCTCCTTTTGAGGTTCTCTATGGACGAAGATGTCGAACACCGTTGAACTGGTCAGAAACCGGTGAAAGACAATTCTTTGGACCGGACATGATCCAGGAGGCAGAAGAGCAAGTTCGCATCATTCGTGAGAATTTGAAAACAGCCCAGTCTCGTCAGAAAAGCCAGTACGATCGTCATCATAAGGATATGACTTATGAAATTGGCGACCAAGCTTACCTTCGGGTTACTCCTTTGAAGGGTACCCATCGTTTCGGTATCAAGGGCAAGTTGGCTCCTCGTTACATTGGTCCCTTTCGCATTCTCGCTAAACGAGGAGAGGTTGCCTACCAATTGGAACTACCCCCACATCTTTCTCGAGTTCATGATGTCTTCCACGTCTCTCAACTCAGGCGTTGCTTCTCGGATCCCATCCGCGGAGTGGACCACGAAACGCTTGATCTCCAAGATAACCTCACATACCGAGAGTACCCGGTTCGCATTCTTGATCAAGCAGAGCGTGTCACTCGACGTCAGAACATCAAGTTTCTCAAAGTTCAGTGGTCTCATCATTCCGAGAGAGAAGCTACTTGGGAGCGAGAAGATCGTCTTCGACTGGAGTACCCCACTTTCTTTCCGTCGACCCCTGAATCTCGAGACGAGATTCTGTCAAGTGGGGGCGAGTTGTCACATCCCTAGTCTGGTATGACCTAGACTAGCTAGTCAGTTGTGCATCATATTTAAATTTCATTTAAATTTGAAATGAGGATTGGTGGAACCCTCAGAATCTTTTTTAAAATGACCCAAATAAAAATTTCTCCAAAAGGGTCCAAGAAAATGCTCATGTTGCCCTCTGAAAATATTGGACAGAGATAAAAATCAAAACAATATTTTTAGGAGCTCATGGATATTTATTTTGGCCATTTGGATTAATTCGATAAATATTTGTATTGGAAATATATTTCTATATATATGAAATATGGTCCAAAAATTATGCCAATTATAAAAGAGCTCTGGAATAATATATCTAGTTCCTGCAAAAATTGGCATAAGAAAATTAAATGATTTAATATATTTATTAAATCAAAACAAATGTCAGAAAAAATTAGAAAACAAAATTTAAAAAAAATGCCTACCTGCGCTCACCTGAGGCCTGGCACTGTGCGGCCCAGCTGGCCGGCCCAGCCGACTGGCTAGCGCCAGTCGTCCTCCACCTCCCGCCAGGAGGCCAGAGGCGTGTGGCCGGCGCGTGCGCACCGCCGTGCCGCCACGGCACCTGCCTGCCTGTCCTCCCCCTCGACGCCTGGACGTCCGGAACGTCGCCACGCGCTGCCCCGCACCGCTCTCACTCCCTCTCCCTCGCCCTCCTCCTCTCCCCCTGCTCTCTCTTCCTCTCACCCGAAGCACTGCCGCCGCCGCAGCTCGCCACCGACGCGCTCCCCGCCGTCCCCTCGCCCCTCCGTAGAGCCCCCGAGCTCCGCCGCGACCCCCTCTACCTCCTCGTCGAGCCAAGCAAGACGGAGCATCCCGTGGAGCCATCGCCGTCGCCATCCTCGCCTCCGGCCGCCGTGGGTACTCGCCGTCGATTCGGGAGCTTCCGGGCATCCCCGACCTCGTCCTCGCGCTCGCTGGATCCGCGGTGAGCTCCTCCACCGTTCCCCTCTCTTCTCCCTCCCGTTCCCGTGCCGTAGCGCCGCTCCCCACCACGGCCGAAGCCTCTCGCCGCCGTCCATGTCGCCGTCGCCGTCTCGGCCCGCCTCCGCCCAAACCAAGCATCCCTTCACGCTCCTGGTGCCACGAGGGTGCCGCCGAGCCCCTCAGGTGGCCTCCCCGTGCCCCGCAGCCCGATCCCGCTCGCGCCCGAACTCCGGCCGCCGCCCCGAGCTTCGCTCCGGCGAGCTCCGGCCTCCCCCGCTACTTCCACCTGCCCTACCAGATGCGCGAGAGCCCGGGCTACGCCCCGGTGCTCTCAGACGCCGTCCCCGTGGCCTGTGGCGCGGACTCCGCCGTGTCCAGAGGTCGCCGGCGGCGAGCCCCGTCGCCTGAGCCCTGCCATGTGGGCCGGCCAGTCAGGTGATTAGCTTAGTGCTAATCACCGTTAACTAACCCCCCCCTGACACTGACAGTGGGCCCCGGTGCCCCCTAACCTTTTAATTAAGTTAATTAACCCCTGTTTAAACCCCCCTGTCACTGACGTGTGGGCCTCACACGTCAGGTTTGACCCGGACCAGCCCAGTTGACCGCTGACGTCGTGCTGACGTCATGCTGACGCAATTATTTATTTTCTGGAATTAAAATAATTCAGGAAATCCAGAAAATGATTTAAACTTCAAAAATTCATAGAAATTCAACCGTAGCTCAGATTGAAATAATTTATATATGAAAAATTATCAGAAAAATGCAATCTTTCCATCTGTACTAGTTTCATGCATGACAAACCAACTTATACATGCTGAATATGGGAAAACACATTAGGGCATATATAAGAGACTTAATTTAGAAATGCATTTGAACCTTTGGTTCAAATGGACTTCAAACCAAATGTTTACTAGTTGCATTAGCTCAAACAGCATCACATCTACATACCATGTTCATGCATCATATTGTTGCATATGATTGTGTATTGATTGCCGGCACCGTTCCTTCTCGATAGGTCCTGCTCCGGAGACGTTCCAGAGTACCTGTCTGTGAAGCAGTGCCTCCCTTGTTGATTTACCAGGCAAGCAAACCCCCTTGTTCATTTCGATAAAACCCTACTCTCTCGCTCCTGCTCTCAGTTATTGCATTAGGACAACAACGGTTCATCTGCTACTTTGTGCTGCGGTAGTTGAACCCATTCCTCTGCATGACCTGTCATTGCCACAGTAAATAGTTGAAACCCACTAGCATGTGTAGGAGTTGATTGAAGCCACTGATGTGTTCCTACCATGCTATGCCTGCTATTGCTTAGAGTTGTGTCAGGTCTGGTTCATTGGGAATGAATTGGAGTGTCACGATATGTTCTGATGCTGAGAGTGAAGTGTGTGAACACGATTTGGTAAAGGTAGCGGTGAGAGGCCATGTAGGAGTACATGGTGGGTTGTCTCGCTGGAACCGTCCTTAAGCACTGAGTTCTATGTATGTTGTCCAATGACTCGATACTACCACACATTGGGCTCCGGGCTCCAAGCCCTCTCGACTTATTAACCAACTTGATCTCTGTCCAGGAGTCGCAACTAGTTTCTGGTGTTTGTAGGTAGTGCTATTTTTCTACCAAGTGGCACCCGGCAGGGTGGGCTTGGGACAGACTAGGCACACGTGGCCCGGTGTACCGAGTGGCACCCGGTTGGTGGGCTCGGGAACCCTGTACACATCGTTTGGGGCCGTAAGCGACACCCCGGCCGGATCTCCTTGCGGATGGAACCCGAATAGGCGATAAACCTGGACTAGAGTCTTGTGTGGTTAGTCAGGTCGTGGCCGACACCCTCGCCAGGCTTCCGCTTGAAGGTTGCCGAGATACATGACGTGTACATGGCGGTAAGTGGCGAGAGCGTGTGTGAAGAAGTACACCCCTGCAGGGTTAACATGATCTATTCGAATAGCCGGGTCCGCGGTTATGGACTTCTTGGATGCTTACATGGTACATAGACAACTTGAAGTGGATACTATAAAATGCTCAAGACAAGTGTGAGTGCTATGGATGGCCTTCTCGTAGGGAGACGGGGATGAATCCATAGTAGTGTATTGTGTGGTGATTAGTGGACTCGTGTACGTTGTTTCACCTCCAGAGTTTCTGGTAGTCGTAGAACAGGATAGCCACAGAGTCAAAGCTGGCTTGCTGCAACTAAACCCCACATTACCCTCTTGATACAAATGCATGTACGATAGGATCTGATGTAAGTCTTGCTGAGTACCTTTGTACTCATGTTGCTTTATTTATGTTTTTGCAGCTGAGACTTCGGTCTTACTAGTGTTCTCGTGGACTTCGACTAGTAGCTAGTACCTCAGCTACGATCTTGATCGGATGGTGTAGATAGTCAGGCTCTTCAGCCTTTTTCATTTGTAGATGTCGGTACTCAGACATGTAATGCTTCCGCTTGTTGCTTGATTGCTCTGACTGTTGGGTCATGTGACCCCTGCTTGTAATAATGCTGTGATGGCTCTTCTGAGCCTTTATCTATATGATTGTTGAGTTATGTTGTGATGCCATGTTGTACAGCACATACTTGCATGTTATGCGTACGTGTAATGTGTATTGCTATGTGTGGGATCTGACTATCTAGTTGTTTATTCTCAGTAGCCTCTCTTACCGGGAAATGTCTCCTAGTGCTTCCACTGAGCCCTGGTAGCTTGCTACTGCTCCGGAACACTTAGGCAGGCCGGCATGTGTCCTTCTTCGATCCTGTGTCTGTCCCTTCGGGGAAATGTCACGCGATGAATACCAGAGTCCTGCTAGCCCGCTACAGCCCGGTTCACCGGAGTCCTGTTAGCCCAGTGCTACAGCCTGGATTCACTCGCTGATGACCGACACGTTCGATGCTGGGTCATGGATGCCTGTCCCTGTAAGTTAGTGCCACTTTGGGTTTACAACTAGCCATGTCAGCCCGGGCTCTTTATCATATGGATGCTAGCGACACCATCATATACGTGTGCCAAAATGCGCAAACGGTCCCGGGCAAAGGTAAGGCGACACCCGTGGGAATACCGTGCGTGAGGCTGCAAAGTGATATGAGGCGTTACATGCTAGATCGATGTGGCATTGAGTCGGGGTCCTGACAGCTAGGAAGGGTGAAAGGTTAGAGGCGGACATGGCAATATGGGAGGCATGTTAAACAAGTGAGAGGTAGCGCAGCATAGCGATAGAACGAAGCAACTAGCAAACAAAGATAGAAGTGATATCGAGGGTAATGGTCATCTTGCGTGAGATCCCGCAAGGAAGAAGACTGAAACCATGAAGAAGACAAACGAGCGTAGTCGAACGAATCCACACAACTCTGGAACGAAACCGAAGCTACCGAGAGAAGCAAACCGAAAAGAAGCAAACAACATGGTAAACAACCATCACCTAAACATGACATGATGCACACTCAGGTATGTGCATGTCCGGTTTAATGAATCATTTCATGGCAAAGTGCAACAAACAATACTACAAGTTAAGTGGAGCTCAATATGCAACATATTGACGGAACACCACATTCAAGTTATTTAGTTCACTCCCGTTTAGGTACACAACAATATTTAATGTTGTTAAACATGGCAAGAGGTGAAACATAAGCAATCTCCCTATCTAGGCAAGTTTAAATGAGGCCGAAAACAACAAACAACAATTCCGGAAATCCTCATGTCCATATTTTAGATTTGGTACTGTTCTACCTAAAACCATATTTTATTGTTGCTAAACAGGAAAATAAAGTGAAACAAGTTAATCTATGCATTTTTCCACCGCATTTACATATAAAGTTAATTAAAATTGAAGCTACAATTCTTTAGTTATGAAATAAATCATTTTAACATGGCATTTAAGCAAATTTAAACAAACATCAAGTTTAAGCATCTTAAACATGGATGATAGTGGCATATTATGAAACTAGACAGAAATCTAAGCATTTTTCATATCTAATGTTTTTACATATGACGCACCACTTGTGAGTTATTAAATGCATGAACTCTATGGGTTTTTCTGCAAAACTGTAAAGCCTGGGATAAATGCTAAAATCGCAACAGGGAAAAAAACACGCATCGGGCTGAATCTTGTTGGGCCAATAGAACACAAGAGGGGCTGGGGGGGCGACTCACCCACTGGGCCTTGGCCCGGTCGGTGGAGAGGCTGGCTGGGCCTGGGCGACGCAGCAGCCTGGGGCAGTGACGCGGTGAAGGGATGGGTGGTGAAGTGGACCGAGGCAGGGGATCGAGCGAGCGGCTGGACCGGCGCATGCGCGAAGCAGCGACAGCAGGAGGGACTTGGTGGGCGACGGCTCGAGTTGCTGTTGTTCCTTGAAGAGGAAGCAGAAGCGGGGACGCCGGCTGCGATGCCCTGGTGGTGCTGGATGAGGCCGGAGGAAGCGGATCCGGGCAGCGAGGTAGCAGGCCGGCGGCGACGGCTGCTACTGAAGGGGATCGAGGCGGCGTGGTGCGGATTCGGGGCAGAAGTGGCGGAGGCGGCTGACGAACTCCATGGAGGGCCGATTCCTACAGGTGAAGACGATGCGGGGATTAGAGAGAGAGAACCAGGGGAAACAGGGTGAGGAGGAGGCGATGCACGACCCTGGGACCTAGCGTCAATGGCAGAGGAGCTGATGTGGGCGCTTGGGACAGAGTCGGTGGCGTGCAAGGCGGCAGTTGAGACTGGGCATGATGACGAGGTGCTCGAGGGCGCGGGGTGCACGACGGGCAGGGGGATCCGGTGACCGCGGGGTTGAGTGCGACGAGGAGAAGTAGGAGGTGCTCGGGTGAAGGCAGGAAGGACGAGCTCGGCATGGGGCTCGATCGTGGGTGTTGCCTCGATCCAAATTGGATCGAGCACCGCGGGACGCTGTAGGAGGTGGCTGGCTGCGGTGGAGTAGGAGAAGCTGTTGCGGGCTTCGGTGGTTGTGGAGGGGATCGATGGAGATTGGCCGATGGCTAAAATCAAGGAGAGGATGTGGATTGGCTGTGGGATCGAGACGGATCCCGAGGTGGGAGACAACAAGGTGGAGTGTGGTGGCGGGGATTGGACAAGGGAGGATCCCTAGAAAATAGGGTTTGGTCTGATTTGGGTGGGGTTGGTCTATATATAGGACAATAGGATTAGGTTTGGGCCTTTCGATTAAATCGGACAGCTGACAAACTATAAGTTAGGAAGCCCGAATAAGAAAACAGAGATGTTGTATAGATGTTTGGAGATGATCCGGACCCATTGGTCATGACAGCCCAGGTCGGGTCCGGGAGAAGTTTTCGGACTAGGTTGCGTAGGTGGTCGGTGGCTGTGCAGAGAGGCTCAAACGGTCGGACAACAAATGAACGGTTGGTCTCGAAAGGGATAACGAAGGCAAGGGGGGAACACGGCAACTACGAACGGATGCAAGCTTTATGAAAACATGCAGATGCAATGTGCATGATGCTATGAGAAGAGATGCATAACATGAACAAAATGCAAAATGAAAGACAAAAACCCAACCATGAAGGAAATAACATATCACATAGCCGGAAATAGCAAGAGTTGGAGTTACAATTATGGAAAGTTACATCCGGGGTGTTACATGTTTTTATTTACTCCACATAAAATGGAGGGAGTACTAGTAACACTCGGCCGACCTGTCTCTCTCTTCTAGTAGTAGTATAAATGACGTAGGCGGGGGAGGGGAGGGGACGCCAGTTTACTCTCAATTGCAGTCCCACAAGCAAGCGAAAACGCAAGATGAAGCACGTTCCACTCGGTAAGTGACATGGAGGGTCCAGCGTGCCGGGGTGCAATGCGAACGTGACAAGAGCGATGTACAGTCAAAACCGATTGATCGGTCATCACCGGAACCACTATTCACGCGAGAACCTTCGTTGCTAGGCCTATGCCAGCCACTGCCCCAAAACCACACCTCCTCTCCAGCCCATTCCCCAACCTTTCAATCCCCTAGCCCGCACCAATCGTCCCCTAGTTCACCGGAAAGTTGTGGTGCGCCGCAAGATCACGTACTACAACATGCTAATGCCGGAGCACTGCACAGAAATTGCGGTGGCGATCAGTGCCACAGACCTCTGTTCCCAAGCTTGCTTCGCGGCAGGCCAATCACCAAGTTCTCTGGAACCAAGCTCCGAGGAGGAGGAAGTCGATCCAATTTTCATGGCAGAGGTCACGGCGTAGAAGGCCCCCGATGCGTATGAGACGATGGACGTCGACTCGGTGCCGGCGTCTGGGTCCCCTATGGTGCAAGCAGACCAGCGGTTCAACCTGGCGATACTAAAGGAGGACAGGGAGGTAGAGGCTCAACTTGCCACGGAGCGCGTGGATGTCGCTGCCATCAAGGCCCTCCTGTAGGCTGAATTGGATGTCGTGGATTTGAACCCGGCGGAGGGACGCGGAGAACGTAGATGTCACTGCCATTGAGGCCCTCCTATAGGTGGAATCGGACGTCCTAGACTTGAACCGAGCGGTGGAGTCTCAACTCGATGCGGAGCACACGGATGCCACTGCCATCAAGGCCCTCCTGCAGGCAGAACCAGACGTCCTCGACTTGAACTAGGAGGTGCTCGCCTCCGTGCAGAGAGCCCGCATGCTCCGTGTGAAGGAGTAGCTGGAGGCTGAGGACAACCATGGTGCGGAGACACACGTCGGCGGCTACGACTGGTTCGCATCGGCAGCCAATGACGACGAGGCCGTCTCATTCCGCGAGCAGTGATAGTTTTCTTTATGTTGTTGTTTTTAGGGATCTTTTGTTGTGTAAAACATATATTTATGCAAGTCGCCTGACTTTCATCATTTGGGTTAGTCGACCATTTCAGGCGGTTGGATGAATATCCTACGTCTCCTCACCCTTCTTCCTAACCTCTTCTTCTTCCCCAACAGACCACTGCACGGGCCATACAGCTTCCCCAACATGCAGTTGGATAAACATACTGTATGAATAAAAATTATGTGTCAGGGGTAGGATGGCTGAGTTTGGTTTGATCACATGTAGTAGCACGTGTCAGTGAGGGTGCGTTCCCTTGGTTGGGTTTGCGACGCGCAGGAGCGACTATGTGAGGGTTCGGTGTGACCACGACAGCCGTGCGCAAGTGTACCTCCTTTTCATGTTGAAAACTTTAGGCAAGCTTGGCAAAAGTGTGTGGCGAAGTATGGCAATGCAAGGCCTAGACCCAACAGGATACAAGTACGTATGTAGGAGTACTGCTTGTGTTAAAAAAGAAAGGCGGGGTTTTCCTTCGAGGGATACAAATCCTCCTTTGACGTTTCAATTAATCTGTATTTTTGTATCCAACACCAATGAGCTAACCATCTCACTCCTCATTGCTTGATTAAAGCAGTGCCATGCAAAACAACCTTCTCACTTCCGCATGCATGCAAGGGTATACTAACGTCCCTGGTTGCTAGTACGAGGCAAACCCCATCAATTTTGCCTCGATTATTGTTAGTGGCCTTCTGCAAATTATAATTTTGATATACTGGCCTTGTGTACAAAAATGGAGGTAGTAACAATTTGACTTCCTTCCCCATTGCGATGACGTCGGCAATATCTCAAACGTTGTGGTTTGGCGAAGTGCGTTCGATGGATAACACCATTGAGGGGGACCATGGTAAGTCATTCGCAAGTGCTGCCTGCAAGCCGAGACAACCGCCTTATTTGCATCCAGGAAGTCCATTGAACCAAAGGACGCATACATGTACTAGTACTACACAATAGCGTCGTCTGTCCAGCTTAGTGAGGTAAGGTGGTTTCTCGAAGAATATGATGGAGAAGCAGAGTCAGTAAAGAGTGAAATGATGGTTTCTTCATCCGTGCTATGTGATTTGACACATCACTACTTTGTGATTTGTGATAGAAGGGACAGGGGAGTAGACTCTGTGCTCTATAATGTACATGCTCCAAGCACGGGAGAAAGAGGAGAGAGGTTGCATTTTTCTATTCCTTCAATCAATCAATTAGGGAGCTTTGGTTCCACCTTTTTGGCTTTGGCAGCACCGTCCACAATGGTTCCCATCAATACCAAAAGCTATTTTCACATTTGGCTACACATTGTGGATGCCCATAACCGTACCACTTGGTTTTGCTCCTGTGTGCTCTCTATACAAATCTCGATTATATAGATCTAAAAATTATAGTATCAAGATTAGTAAAAAGGAGGTGATTTTGCCGCGCTGATGGCGGGGGAGGTTTCTTTTTTTAGGACGTTGGCCTGGCGGTTTGCTAACATGCGGTCCCATATGTCAGTGCTTTACCAAGCCAATCCGCATCCCACATGAGGTAGAACAATGGCAGAAGCAACACGTGGTTAACTTAAGAAGATGAGGGAGAAGCGGATTCAGCAACAAGTGAAATGATGGTTGCTTCGTCCCTCCAACTTATTTTTTTAGCATTATTATTTCTTCCCTCCAACTTAACTGTGGGAAAGGTGCATCTCTGTGATTTGACGCCTCACTGCTCATTACTATGCTGGCGCCATGACTGGGGTATTCCACCCCTGCTGCTCTGCACTGTTATTTCGGTATAGCACGTGGACCCAGTTGCTTGATGTCCCACATGTCGGCGAAAGGGACTAGAACATTTATGAAAGTGAGCACTCCACTCTTATGAGGGGGAGTACACGACATGATGACCTAGTGAGTTGTTACTCGTACTGTAGTACTACTATATTTTTGTTGTTTCGCATGATCCATTGATACAAACCTGGTTAAATAGGCAAGGGCAGGATTTCCCGCGCGGTAGATGATACTAGCCATACATTTCAAAGGCAATTTTAATGTATGCAAACTAAATAATTAAGTAACATATGAGATCTAGTAAAACTAAAAACACATATGATTTATTTTATAAAAGTGTAGTAGTAGTGTTGTATAGCATAGTTATTAGATGTAACATGAGAGAACGTGTAGAGATGTACTTTTCGAGGGCCTACAGAGAGCAATTGGGCATAAAATGGAGTCAAATATTTGTATTCGTCTTCATATCATTTGTAACTCATATCTACAGTTTGTACAGTAAATGTGAATGCTTTTTCACTCTTGCGAAACCACTACAACAATAATGGGGTGGTGTGCGCGAATTTAGGCACTGGCATGTTGGCCTACTCCACTCCATAGAGAGAGCAAGAGAAGAGATAAATACATGGGTGGTTAGTGTATTTCAAGCAAAAAGCGTAATACGGTCACAAGACTTCAGAATACGCTCATTACAGTCACTATATGTGTTTTGCGGTGATTATACTGTCACTTGCTCACCATTCAGCATTGGATTGCACTCTGTTGACCGGCCAAATAGTCTGCATGGCACTATGTTGACTAGTCAAATTGACCACGTCCTTGTCGGTCCCACCTATTAGTTCGCGTAGGGAAAAGGTCAGATAAACACAAATTTACGCGGGCACGACAAGACTCCAACCCATGCACGGGAACCACCTGGTTGTATATGTGTCTGTCAGGGCCTGATGTGTGCGCATGCACGTTTAGGTTGAACACTTGAGTGTGAGTGTGTGTTGGTTGTGTGGTGTGTGCATGCATGTGTGCGTGTGTGCGTGTGAGTGTTGCGTGCATGCGTGGATGTGTGTGTATGTGTAAGTGTTGCGTGCGTGCGTGGTTGCATGTGTCCGTGTGAGTGTTACATGCATGCAGTTCGTGTGCATGTGTGTGTGTGTATGTGTGTGTAATCACCACACCACCTCATGTGTGTTAAAACAGACAGCTCAGCATACCAATACAAGGCCACCTTGTCCGCTGTGCCCGCGGTCATGACTTCGGACCACCATCCAATATTTTTTTATCATTTGTTTTAATTCTTATACACGCCGATAGGTGGGCCCAATGGTAGTGAGATAATGTGATGCAACACTAGAGGTGCCATGTGGAGCATTTAACTGGTCAACTAGTCATGTCTTGAGCAAATACAGAGCTATACGGTGAGCCCGTGACTGTATAATAACCACACAACGTAAATGGTGACTGTAATGAGTGGATTCGGAAGTCCAATGTACGTATCATGCTTTCTCTTCAAATACAATGATCATCACTGTATATATCGCGAGAGAAAGATGAAACATGCATGAATGTGTTGGGGGCGTACTTTTAGATGACCTAGAGTTAGTTTCTGTGCGTACGTGAAAGGGCGTAGAGGGGGTGCATGCAATGGAGAGAGAGATTCTCTCTGTTTCTATTTATTATGACTAACTTTATATATAGTAGAAAAATATAAAAATTCATAGTGCGGAATAAATATCATCGGGGGCACCATGCAATGCAAATTAACGTTCATACTCCTCCATATAACTTTGTAATGTTGTATATATGAAGAAATTCTCAAATAATTTTTTGGCCACACTTTGTGTAGTTTTATTCAAAAGGAATGTTGTATGCGAAATAAACGTGAAGAGAGGGCTTTTTAGGCCAATGGGGTACGTGATGTAACATGTGTGAATGTGTAGTTGATGTATTTGGCAGGGACTAGAGAGGTATGTGTATGTATTACATATTCGAGAGAGGCATGGATAGAGGGGGCGGCGGGGGGGGGGGGAGTGATAGCACGAGATAGGAGAAATATAGAGAGAGAGACAATAGGATTTCACGGTGAGAGATGCCCTTGAGTGTGTATATGCAAGGGGGGAGGGGATAGAGGCACGAGCAGAAAATATTGTGTGTGGTGTCTATGTTGGTATGTGTGGGTGTGAGAAGATAATGAGACCTGGGGGCAGAGGGTGTGTGACCGTGTGAGGTTCGGTGGGCCGAGGTGAGGCCCTTGGTTCGGTTTTGTCCTGCACCACATTGGTTGGCCCGTGACACATTTAGGGAGACCCATGGAGGACTACTCGTACAAGACAAAGACAGCAGAGTCGTGAAGGACTCTATGTCCACTGACAAAGCCGGCTAGGATTTGTAACCCTAGGTGCTCGGACTAAGGTAACCCCTTATATCTGATATTACTATTCATCCAACCTAACTTTAAGGGGCATCCTACATAATGCTCTACTAGAATCATACACATCAATTAGGTCTATGTATATAGGAAGGGTCGATGGGGATTGTGTGTGTATGCTTGTGAGAAGAAGAGTGCTTGTGATAAATGTTAGCGTAAACAATCGTAAATGGTTACGAGAGGCAGGGAGGGTTATATCAAGAGCATGTCTGCGAGAAAGACACCTCGGGAGAGAGTGTGTGAGCATGTGTGAGAGACCACCGATGGATATATACCTTGTGCGCGTATGTGTGAGAGAGAAAGTCAGCGTGTGTGTGAGGAGGGGCCTATGGAGAGTGAAACTACACGTAAAAGACTGATGTACACATCGATAAAAAATATTGTATCCAAATATTAGGACGGGATCATGATATTTGCAATTCGCCTAAGGAACGGTCATTGATCCATCAGACATCTATATTTTATAAAATTTGAGCATGTCTATGTTATTATTCGACATAATTGATCCACCGAGTTAGTATTTTGAACTCCAAACAATGTATCGCTTTAGCAATCGAATATAAACGTGAGTATAGTTCATGTTGTGTGTCTAAAGCACATTATACATACAAAAGTTACACAATGAACATTATAAATAGCTAGCTATGAACTAGCACACATTTTAATTCAACTTAAGGTTGTTTAAAATTTTTGATTTCAACATGAAGTCCATTCAATTATTTGAATTTGATATCATGGCATTTGTAAATCATACCTAAATTATGGGGGCTCCAGTCTTTGCTCTCTTTTGTACATAATAGCATATATAGTCGTGTACAAAATAGATTCAAATTTACCTCCTCCATTCCAAAATAATCGTAGTTATAGGATTTTCAAGTGTCAAAATTTCAAAAAGAAGTGCATAATTTAATGAGGTTTTCAAACATACAAGGTCAAATTTAACGTTGTATATTTAGGTCAATCCTCAAAGTTCTAGAGTAATCCCTCCATTTTTATTTAGTCTGTGTATTAGCTTTGGTAAAAGTCAAGGTTTATAAACTTTGACCAAGTTTATAAAAAGTATTAACATAAGCAATAAAAAATCAATAAAATTAGATTTATTATTGAATGTACTTTCACATCATATTGTTTGTAGCTTCATCTAGACGCCACGCAACCGCCTCCGAAAAACATTCATACACCATGGCCGCATACGCACACATGCGCTCGGCCGAAATCGTTCCCACCCACTATTTGGGACACATTGGATTACTGTCCTACCCCCGACCTGAAGTAGGTCCGAAATTTAAGAGGGAGCAAATTTTGTACTTTCCCAAAATTTCAAAGAAGCGCATCCCATCTGTTCAAAAAAACAAAAACAAGCGCTGAAACATGGTTCCCCCTTAGCTCCCCCCGTCTGATTCCCCATTCATACGCCGTGGGCGCCAAAACTACCTCTCCACCAGCCGTGAAACCCTGGCGTCCTCTGTCCGCCACTCCATCCGACCCATCAACTGCCGCCCTCCTCCATCATGCCGGAGCCGATACCCCGATGTCGTCGTCCATCGCAACTGCAACCGCAACACCCTCCATGGCTAGTAGTTGAAGCATAGGCCGAGTTGCCTCCAGGACACCGACGTGCGCCGTACCCAAGCCAGTTCAACCACGCCATCCCGCACCTCCCCGCTGCCGCTCCAATGTCGCCACCGTCCACCGCACTGGAGCTTTCCCTGTTACGCCGTCCTTCGCCACCTCGGATCTGCTTCCACTCCGTTGACAGAAGGCCACCATAACACAGTCAACAATTTCACCATGGATTCATCCAAGGCTCCACCCTCCTTCAAAACATCGGTTTCCCGGTAAAAATAAGAATATCGCCGCGATATCAGGAGGACACAGCACTGCTAACCGGAAATGGTACTCCTCTTCTCTTATTCGTGCAAATCGTACGTGTGTCTGCTTGCACGGTATTCATCCCATAGAAGACACTAGTTGACCGCTTCTTCCTACACCTTCTTCCTGATACTAGATGTTCCTAGTAACTCGCGATGCACAAGGTTGCTCCTCATATACTATTTCACGTTAGCTAGAGGTCTGTCGCCCCTTGGATTTCAATTCCTGGTCAGTTGATTCCCAATTAAAGGAAGCATTCACCAGTGTAACAGTCGCTAGTCCGCCTATTATGCTGGGGAAGTAGTGCCTCGGTGTTTAACTTAGGGGTGTGTGGGGCCTAGGTGCTGGTGGTGCCCGATCTGGTGGTCAACCGGGCTTAAAGGGATGGCCGGGGGACGCTGCCAAGCACAACGGTGGTGTTAGGTCGAGGGGAGGGCGGGGCGGCGGAGGCAGGGGTCTGGGCTGGTGGTCGCTGGCGGTTCGAGAAAGATCGTCAATAGTTACTAGCGTGAGGTAGACGAAGGCCATCTGCCTGTTCCTTGTAGACCGGACGGTTCATAAAAAAATCGACTGACCTATTTAATTTCAGTCGACTGTTATTTTTATTGGACAACATGTGGTGGTGTGCTGGAGGAGTACCTGCATTTCCTAGCCATCCCTGTGCTCATATATTACAAAATCATACGGAGTATAATCTAATTTTGTTTGTCATGCAATGTTGTAAAGCTCTCATATGTTTCCTGTCATTTATTTTTCAGCCACCTGCTATCTGCTACTTTTACAGCGCACTAGTTCTGCACACACTTCACCCATACTCTCACTATTTTTTTATGCATGGGTATTTCAGCCTCTGCCAACCAGTTGATAGAAGCATGATATAAAAGAGAGAAGCAGCTCTAGCTTTCTTCGGGCTTAGGCAAGACACATTTTGTTGCTATAAAGGATGCAGCGTTAGCAGATGGAGACGGTAAACATAGCTCTAGAGTTGATGATCTCGCTCGCCATGAACCACCATCCCAGGTGCCTGCTTTAACTTCGCGGTGTCAGATGTCGTTGCATGTTGCATATGATGTCTAGCTTGTATTGCTTCCAATTTGGTTAAATTGCATCTGCTTAGCTTACACATTATACCTATGAATATGACATGCATTCTTGTTTTTGGTACATACTAGTACATCTGTCTAGTAACCATGTTCTTACATCAAACTAATGTTCTTGTGTATCTCTCATCAATCACTTATGACGAGACAGTCACACCAGTGGGTTACTGTGAGAAAATATACTCTTTTAAAGAATGCAGTGTCAGTCTCCCCACATGATTCTCAAGAAACAGCAAGGCTAGATGAAGATAGAGAACGTAGCTTTGTAGTTGATGACCCCATTTCTCCTACACCAGCATCGCAGGTGCTTGCTCTAACTTGGCAGCGTGATATGTGGTTGCAAGTTGCATACGGTGTCTAGATTGTAATTCTTCCAATATGGTTAAATTTCATGTGCTATTCTGCTTTGTTTATACATTATACCCGTTAATGTGACATGCCTTCCTGTTTTTAGTACATAGTGCATTGATACGTCTCCAACGTATCTATAATTTTTTATTGTTCCATGCTATTATATTATCATTCTTGGATGTTTTACCATCATTTTACAGCAACTTTATAAAATTTTTTGGGACTAACCTATTGACATACTGCCATGTGCCAGTTGTTGTTTTCTGCTTCTTTTTTACATCAAAGGAAATCAATATCAAACAGAATCCAAACACAGTGAAACTTCTGTGGATTTTTTTGGACCAGAAGACATCCATTGGGCCAAAGAAGTACCAAAGAGGGGGCCCGAGGTGAGCACAAGACACTTGGGCACTCCTGGAGGCCCAGGCGCGCCATGGTGGGTTGTGCCCACCGCGGTGACCTCCCGCACCACCTCTTTGCTTTATAAATACCACAATATTCCATAAACCGTAGGGGATTCGACGAAATTCAATTCCAGCCGCCGCAAGTTCCAGAACCACCAGATCCTATCTAAACACCATCACGGAGGGGTTCATCATCCTCATTGGTGCCTCTCCTATGATTCGTGAGTAGTTCATTGTAGACCTATGGGTCCGTAGTTAGTAGCTAGATGGCTTCCTCTCTCTCTCTCTTGATTCTCAATACAATGGTCTCTTGGAGATCTATTTGATGTAACTGTTTTTGCGGTGTGTTTGTTGCGATCCAATAAACTTTCAATTTATGATCAGATCTATGTCTTTATCGATGAAAGTTATTTGAGTCTTTTGATCTCTTATATGCATGATTACTTATAGCCTCGTATTTCTTCTCCGAATCTTTGGTTTAGTTAGGCCAACTAGATCGATTTTTCTTGAAATGGGAAGAGGTGCTTTGTGATGGGTTCGATCTTACGGTGCTTGATCCTAGTGACAGAAGGGGAACCGACACGTATGTATAGTTGCTATTAAGGATAACAAGATGGGGTCTATTTCTACATAAAAAGATCTTGTCTACATCATGTCATCGTTCTTATTACATTACAACATTTTTCTATGAACTTAGTACACTAGATGCATGTTGGATAGCCGTCGATGTGTGGACTAATAGTAGTAGATGCAGGCAGGAGTCGGTCTACTAATCTTGGACGTGATGCCTATATAATGACTATTGCCTGGATATCATCATGATTATTTGAAGTTCTATCAATTGCCCAATAGTAATTTGCTTACCCACCATATGTTATTTTTCTCGAGAGAAGCCACTAGTGAAATCTACGACCCCCGGGTCTGTTGTTAATTATATTTGCCTTCGAGATCTATTTTTATTTGCTTTTATTTTCATGTCTATTATTCTAAATACAAAAATACCTTGCTGCAATTTTAGTTATTTATTTTATCTCATGCTCCCGCGAGTCTATTTATCTAATCTACTACAATTTTACCTATCCTTTTACCCGTGACGGATTGACAACCCCTCTCTTACGTCGGGTTGCAAGTATTTGTTCTTTGTTTGCAGGAGCTATTTACATGGTGTTGCGTGGTTCTCCTACTGGTTCGATAACCTTGGTCTCATCACTATCGGAAATAGCTACTGTTGTTGTGTTGCATCATCCCTTCCTCTTTGTGGAAATTCTGACGTAGTTCAAGCAAACATCAAAACGAATTTTTGGCTCCATTGCTGAGGAGACATCATCCACATCTACCAGGTTCCTAATCATAAATCTCATCTCCTTGCAATTTACATTATTTTCATCTCGTTTTCTTCTCCCCCACTTCACAAAAATTTGTCATTTTATTCGCCCTCTTTTTCGTTCGCCGTTTTCTCGTCAGATCTGTTGCTGAGTGCAATCTTGTTTGCATAGTCATGATGCCTCAACGAAAATGTTATGATGTATAACTACACAATTTGAGCATACTTAATATTTTACTAAAGAACTTAAGGAACACTCTATTATGGTTGAAGCTATTACTAAACTACTTGATGATATTAGTAGAGAAGTTTGCAATATCCAATCTAAGTAAGATTTTACTGAAAGTTTGCCAGGCAAAATATCTGATGCACAAGCCACCCTAGTAAATCAAATGGTCGCTAAACCAATCTCGTTAGAAGATAAAAGTGATGAAGATGTTAAAATGATTGGTGTTTCTTCTATTGATTCTTTGTTTAGCAAAATTAAAATTGATGATAAAGGGACTAGAGAAGAGTCAACTTTAGCTAGAAGGCGTCCCGATAATTTGAAGGGTGAAAATCTTGTTGAGAAAATTGATAAAATGGGGTTGAAGAGGTCAAAACTTTAACTAGTGATGTGCCCACTCTTTTGGATTGCAAAGACTTTAATTATGATAGTTGCTCTTTGATTGATTGTATTTATTTGTTGCAATGCATGATAAATTCACCCCATGCTTATGAACAAAATAAAGCTTTTGCTAAACATATTGTTGATGCTATGATGAAAGCTTTAGAAGAAAAGTTGGAATTAGAAGTTTCAATTCCTAGAAAATTACATGATGAATGGGAACCTACTATAAAAGTCAAGATTAAAAATTATGAGTGGTTTGCTTTATGTGAGTTGGGTGCTAGTGTTTCTACAATTCTGAAATCTTTATGTGATGTCCTCGGTCTTACCGATGTTGAAGAGTGTTATCTAAATTTGCACTTGGCGGATTCTACTATTAAAAAACCTATGGGAAGAATTAAGGATGTTCTTATTCTTGCAAATAGAATTATGTGCCCATAGATTTTATTGATCTTGATAATGATTGCAATCCGTCTTGTCCAATTATTCTTGGTAGACCGTTCTTAAGTACTATTTGTGTCGTGATTGATATGAAAGAAGGCAATATTAAATTTCAATTCCCACTAAGGAAGGGTATGTAACACTTCCCTAGAACTAGAATTAAGCTACCATATGAATCAATCATGAGGGCATCATATGGATCTAGAAACAAAGATGACAACACTTAGATCTTTCGCATTATGCCTAGCTAGGGGCGTAAAATGATAGCGCTCGTTGGGAGGCAACCCAACTTGTATCTTTTTGCTTTTTGCTTTTCTTTTTGTTTTCAATAAAATACCCAATTATGCCTATGTTTAGATGTGTTTTTGTGGTTTAAATTAGTGTTTGTGCCAAGCAAAGCCTTTGGGATAATTTGGGAGATAGTTGATTTGATCTTGCTGAAAAATAGAAACTTTTGCACTCAGAAAAAAATATCCCATTTTAACAGAATAGTGCTTTTGTTTTGATTCTTTTTGCAGAAGATTAATATACAAATTTCCCACGTTGTCCTAATTTTTTAGAATTTTTGGACTTACAAAAGTATACGAAGTTCCCAGATTGCTACAGACTATTCTGTTTTTGACAGATTCTGTTTTCCTTGCATTTTGTGCTTGTTCTGATGATCCTATGGTTTCCTTTGAAGAGTTTTTGCTATAGAAAAGTTGGAATACAGTAGATATAATGCAAAAACAAAATATGAATGGGTTTGCAACAGTACTTAAAGTAGTGATTTGCTTTCTTATACTAACGGATCTCACTAAGGTTTTGTTGAGTTTTGTGTGATTAAAGTTTTCAAGTTTTGGGTGAGATTGCGATGGATGAAGGAATAAGGATTAACAAAAGGATAAGCTTCGGGATGCCCGAGGAACCCCAAGATAATATTCAAGAAGTATCAAGCAACTAAGCTTGAGGATTCCCCCGAGTTCCATCCCCTGTTTCTTCTAACGACCATCGGTATTTTACTTGGAGCAATATTTTTATTTGTCACATATTATGAGTTTTGCTTGGATCGTCTTGTATGATATGAGTCTTTGCTTGTTTTGCTTTGTGTTTTAAGTCATCTATCCTTGCTGGACAGACCATGTTGGGGGATCCAAAATTATGCTATGACTTTTTAGAATTGCTCTCTATGCTTCACTTAAATCTTTATGAGCTATGGAATTGCTCTAGTGCTTCACTTATATCTTTTTGAGCACGGTGTGCTTGACTATTTTTGAATAAATGCTCTCATGCTTCACTTAGATTTATTCGAGAGTTAGTGAAATTTTTAAGAAATTCTCTCTTGCTTCAATTAAATTATTTTGAGAGTAGAATTTTTTTTTGCTCATGTTCTTCACATAAATTTGTTTGAGCTATCAAAAGCAACATATGAAATTAGTCCCAAAGTGACAGATATTCAATAGGGATATAATAAAAACTTTCATCAATATCATTAGACAAACTAAACTTGATTCTTTGTAATAGTTTTGAGATATGAGGATAGTGATATGTGAGTCATGTTGATGAGTAATTATGCTTTAGTATGAATATTGGTGTTAAGGTTTGTGATTCCCTATGCAACCACGAAAGTCAATAGTTAGGCAATGAAATTACATGCTACTTGTGGTGCATTATTCGGTGTTAGCTATGCTTAATGCTCGCTTATGAGATTTTTCGTTTCTTAGTTGGATGCTTCCTAATCTTTTGCTAGCCTTCATTTGCACTAAGTATGAACACTACTTGTGCATCCAAAATCCTTTAAACCAGTTTTTGCCACATGAGTCCACTATACCTACCTATATATGTTATTCTTTTGCCATTCTAAGCAAATTTGTATGTGCCATCTCTAAATTTCAAAATAAACTTCTCTTTTGTGTGCTCGTACCGCTCATGAAACGGTAGGGGGTGCGTAATATATTTCCATGTTAGATATGTTATTCTCAAGATGAGTGTTTATTCACTTGTCATTGCACGAGAGTACAGCAAAGGTACTAGGAATGCCCAGTCCTGAAATGAAAAATGAATTTACTTTATGTTGTCAAATAATAAATTCCTTGGAAAGTGTAGGTATGGAGGGCACCCGTGGATGCGGTTAGCCATGGAAAGTGAAAGTATGGTGGAAAAAGGAATAAACTTTATTTTCTATTTGGGAACCGCCTATGATATATCTAGCATGGAAAGTATTGGGAACTTCTCGATTGTCTTTGTTGAAAGGAAAAGCATGCCACCCAAAATGTTTTATCTCTATCTTTTTTGCTTTGAGCTTTGGCACCTCTACAAATCCCTACTTCCCTCTGTGAAGGGCCTTTCTTTTACTTTATGTAAATTTTTATTTTTTACTTGAGTCTCCATCTTCTCTTATAAAGCCACTAGGGGGCACTATGATCGTACTTGAGCATTTGGTGTATCTAATATGCGAGTGTGTTTCAGGAATGGATCAATGATTGAGCATAGTGGGCTAGGGATAACTTGCTTTAGTGTTGATATTTTGAAAGACGTGATTGCTTGTTGATATGCTTGAGTATTAAATATTAAAGTCTTCATGTCAAAACTAGACTATTGCTTTGAACCATATGAAAGTCCAAATGTGCATGCTACAAAGAAAAGAATATGTGATGAACATGTTAGGCAGCATTCTAGATCAAAAAAATTGTTTTTATCATTTACCTACTCGAGGACGAGCAGGAATTAAGCTTGGGGATGCTGATATGTCTCCAATGTATCTATAATTTTTTATTGTTTCATGCTGTTATATTATCATTCTTGGATGTTTTACCATCATTTTACAGCAATTTTATATCAACTTTTGGGACTAACCTATTGACATAGTGCCAAGTGCCAGTTGTTGTTTTCTGCTTGTTTTTTTATATCACAGGAAATAAATATCAAATGGAGTCCAAGCACAGCGAAACTTTTTGTGGATTTTTTTGGACCAGAAGACATCAAGTAGGCCAAAGAAGTACCGAGGAGGGGGCCCGAGGTGAGCACAAGACACCTGGGCATGCCTGTAGGCCCAGGCGCGCCCTGGTGGGTTGTGCCCACCTCGGTGACCTCCCGCACCACCACTTAGCTCTACAAATACCCCAATATTCTGGAAACCCTAGGGGAGTCGAAGAAAATCAATTCCAGCCACCGCAAGTTCCAGAACCACCACATCCAATCTAAACACCATCACGGAGGGGTTCATCATCCTCATTGGTGCCTCTCCGATGATTCGTGAGTAGTTCATTGTAGACCTACGGGTCCGTAGTTAGTAGCTAGATGGCTTCATGTGTCTCTCTCTTGATTTTCTATACAATGGTCTCTTGGAGATCTACTTTATATAACTCTTTTTGTAGTGTGTTTGTTGGGATCCGATGAACTTTGAGTTTAGTATTAGATCTATGTTTTTATCCTTGAAAGTTATTTGAGTCTTTTGATCTCTTATATGCATGATTACTTATACCCTCGTATTTCTTCTTCGAATCTTTAGTTTAGTTAGGCCAACTAGATCTATTTTTCTTGCCATGGGAAGAGGTGCTTTGTGATGGGTTCGATCTTGCGATGCTTGATCCCAGTGACAAAAGGGGAACCGACAGGTATGTATAGGTTCTATTAAGGATAACAAGATGGGGTCAATTTCTACATAAATAGATCTTGTCTACATCATGTCATTGTTCTTATTGCATTACTCCATTTTTCCATGAACTTAATACACTAGATGCATGTTGGATAGCGGTCGATGTGTGGAGTTGATGACCCACAATTATAGGGGATCTATCGTAGTCCTTTCGATAAGTCCGAGTGTCGAACCCAACAAGGAGCAGAAGGAAATGACAAGTGGTTTTGAGTAAGATATTCTCTGCAAGCACTGAAATTATCGGTGACACATAGTTTTGTGATAAGGTAATTCGTAACGGGTAACAAGTAAGAAAAGTAACAAGGTGCATTAAGGTGGCCCAATCCTTTTTGTAGCAAAGGACAAGCCTGGACAAACTCTTATATAAAGCAAAGCGCTCCCGAGGACACATGGGAATTATCGTCAAGCTAATTTTCATCATGCTTATATGATTCTCGTTCGGTACTTTGATAATTTGATATGTGGGTGGACTGGTGCTTGGGTACCGCCCTTCCTTGGACAAGCATCCCACTTATAATTAACCCGTCTCGCAAGCATCCGCAACTACGAAAGAAGAATTAAGGTAAACCTAACCATAGCATGAAACGTATGGATCCAAATCAGCCCCTTACGAAGCAACGCATAACTAGGATTTAAGCTTCTGTCACTCTAGCAACCCATCATCTACTTATTACTTCCCAATGCCTTCCTCTAGGCCCAAATAATGGTGAAGTGTCATGTAGTCGACGTTCGCATAACACCACTAGAGGAAAGACAACATTCATCTCATCAAAATATCAAACGAATACCAAATTCACATGACTACTTATAACAAGACTTCTCCCATGTCCTCAGGAACAAACGTAACTACTCACAAATCATAATAATGTTCATAATCAAAGGGGTATTAGGTATTAATATGCATAAAAGGATATGAACATATGATCTTCCATTGAATAAGCTAACTAGCATCAACTACAAGGAGTAATCAACACTACTAGCAACCCACACATACCAATCTGAGGTTTTGAGACAAAGATCGAATACAAGAGATGAGCTAGGGTTTTAGACGAGATGGTGATGGCGAAGATTTTGACGGAGATTGACCCCCTCTCGATGAGAGGATCGATGGTGATGACGATGGCGATGATTTCCCCCTCCAAAGGGATCTTTCCACGGCAGAACAGCTCCGCCGGAGCCCTAGATTGGTTCTGCCAAGGTTCCGCCTCGAGACGGCGGCGCTTCGTCCTGAAAGCTTCCTTATGATTTTTTTCCAGGGAAAAAGGCACCTTATACCAGAAGATGGGCATCGGGGGGCTGCCAGGTGGCCCATGAGGCGGGGGGCACGCCTAGGGGGTAGGGTGCGCCCTCCACCCTCGTGGACAGTGGGTGGCCCCCCTCTGGTGCTTTCTTCGCCCAATATAATATATTCCAAAACTGACTTTCGTGGAGTTTCAGGACATTTGGAGTTGTGCAGAATAGGTCTCTAATATTTGCTCCTTTTCAGCCCACAATTCCAGCTGTCGGCATTCTCCCTCTTCGTGTAAACCTTGTAAAATAAGAGAGAAAAGGCATACGTATTGTGACATAATGTGTAGTAACATCCCATAATGCTATAAATATCGATATAAAAGCATGATGCAAAATGGACGTATCAAGTCCCCCAAGCTTAGACCTTGCTTGTCCTCAAGTAGAAGCAGATATTGAAAAATATGTCCACATGTTTAGAGATAGAGGTGTCGATAAAATAAAATACGGACTTGAGGGCATCATGATCATTCTTAGAATAGCAATATATATATTTTCATGTCATTTCTTATGCTAAAGTAACAATCTATTCACAATGTAAAGTATGAAACAGAAACTTCGTTGAAAACTAGCAAACTATAATCTCATTCATTGAAGCAATTGAAATTTATCATAACATCGGAAAGAGTCAATATAAGGGCTTTTCAGCAAGTCCACATACTCAACTATCATTTAATCTTTCACAATTGCTAACACTCACGCGATACTTATGGGTACGAAGTTTCAATCGGACACAGAGAAAGATAGGGGCTTATAGTCTCGCCTCCCAACCTTTTACCTCAAGGGTAATGTGAACAATAAAGCTTTATGAAAACGTACATCCAATTGGGTATATTTATCAGGATATTTCCAACACATAGTGCTTGCCAAAGGATAAAGTGTAAAAAGGAAAGGTGAAGATCACCATGACTCTTGTATAAGGGTAGAAGGTAAAAATAAAAGATAGGCCCTTCGCAGAGGGAAGCAGAGGTTGTCATGTGCTTTTATGGTTGGATGTACAAAATCTTAATGCAAAAGAACTTCACTTTATATTGCCACTTGTGATAGGGACCTTTATTATGAAGTCTGTCGCTTTAATTTCTTCCATATCACAAGCTCGTATAAATCTTATTTTCTCCACACTAATAGATCATACATATTTAGAGAGCAATTTTTATTGCTTGCAACAATGACAACTTACTTGAAGGATCTTACTCAATCCATAGGCAGATATGGTGGACTCTCATGGCAAAACTGGGTTTAAGGATGTTTGGAAGCACAAGTAGTATCTCTACTTGGTGCAAAGAATTGGCTAGCATGAGGGGGAAAGGCAAGCTCAACATGTTGGATGATTGATGATAATATAATTTGTTTCGTATATAAGAAAATAGAACCCATTACGTTGTCTTCCTTGTCCAACAACAACTTTTTAGCATGTCATATTTTAATGAGTGCTCACAATCATAAAAGATGTCCAAGATAGTATATTTATATGTGAAAACCTCTCTTTCTTTATTACTTCCTATTAATTGCAACGATGACCAAAACTATGTTTGTCAACTCTCAACAACTTTTATTCATCATACTCTTTATATGTGAAGTCATTACTCTCCATAAGATCAAAATGATCTTTTTGTTTCTTTTTATTCTATTATTCCCTCAGGATCATAGCAAGATAGCAAAGCCCTCAACTCAAAGCTAATTTTTACTATATATAGCTCACGGACTCGATTACATGGATAGGGATCAACACAAAACTCAAAGCTAGATCATACTAAACTTTATTGTACTAGATTAAGATATAACCAAAAGGATCAAACTAAGAACAATGATAAAGATAGAAGTGTGATGGTGATACGATACCGGGGCACCTCCCCCAAGATTGGCAGTTGCCTGATAACCCACAAGTATAGGGGATCGCAACAGTTTTCAAGGGTAGAGTATTCAACCCAAATTTATTGATTCGACACAAGGGGAGCCAAATAATATTCTCAAGTATTAGCAGTTGAGTTGTCAATTCAACCACACCTGGATAACTTAGTATCTGCAACAAAGTATTTAGTAGCAAAGTAGTATGGAAGTAACGGTAACTAGCAGTTTTGTAGCAATTGTAACAATAGCAATGGTAAAGTAAATAAGCAAAGCACAATATGTGAAAAGCTCGTAGGCATTGGATTAGTGATGGATAATTATGTTGGATGTGATTCCTCATGTAATAGTTATAACATAGGGTGACACAGAACTACCTCTAGTTCATCAATGTAATGTAGTCATACGTTCTTATGGAAAAGAACTTGCATGACATCTTTCGTCCTACCCTCCCGTGGCAGCGGGGTCCTAGTGAAAACTAAGGGATATTAAGGCATCCTTTTAATAGAGTACCGGACCAATGCATTAACACATAGTGAATACATGAAATCCTCAAACTACGGTCATCACCGAGAAGTATCCCGATTATTGTCAGTTCGGGGTTGTTGGATAATAACACATAATAGGTGACTATATACATGCAAGATAGGATCAAGAACTCACATATATTCATGAAAACATAATAGGTTCAGATCTGAAATCATGGCACTCGGGCCCTAGTGGCAAGCATTAAGCATAGCAAAGTCATAGCAACATCAATCTTAGAACATAGTGGATACTAGGGATCGAGCCCTAACAAAACTAACTTGATTACATGGTAAATCTCATCCAACCCATCACCGTCCAGCAAGCTTACGATGGAATTACTCATGCACGACGGTGAGCATCATGAAATTGATGATGGAGGATAGTTGATGATGATGACAGCGACGAATCCCCCTCTCTAGAGCCCCGAACGGACTCCAGATCAGCCCTCCCGAGAGAGATTAGGGCTTGGCAGCGGCTCCGTATCGTAAAACGTGATCAAACTTTCTCTCTAATTTTTTTCTCCGCGAAAGCAAATATATGGAGTTGGAGTTGAGGTCGGTGGACGTCCAGGGGGCCCACGAGGCAGGGGGCGCACCCTAGGGAAGGGGGCGTGCCCCCCACCCTCGTGGACAGGGTGTGGGCCCCCTGATGCTGATTCTTTCGCCAGTATTTTTTATTAATTCTGAAAAGTTGCTCCATGAATTTTCAGGTCATTCCGAGAACTTTTATTTCTGCACAAAAATAACACCATGGCAGTTCTGCTGAAAACAGCGTCAGTCTGGGTTAGTTCCATTCAAATCATGCAAGTTAGAGTCCAAAACAAGGGCAAAAGTGTTTGGAAAAGTAGATACAACAGACACGTATCAACTCCCCCAGGCTTAAACCTTTGCTTGTCCTCAAGCAATTCAGTTGACAAACTGAAAGTGATAAAGAAAAACTTTTACAAACTTTGTTTGCTCTTGTTGTTGTAAATATGTAAAGCCAGCATTCAAGTTTTCAGCAAAGATTATGAACTAACCATATTAACAATAACACTTAGGTCTCATGTTTACTCATATCAATGGCATAATCAGCTAGCGAGCAATAACAATAAATCTCGGATGACAACACTTTCTCAAAACAATCATAATATGATATAATAAAATGGTATCTCGCTAGCCCTTTCTGAGACTACAAAATATAAATGCAGAGCACCTTTAAAGATCAAGGACTAACTAAACATTGTAATTCATGGTAAAAGAGATCCAGTCATACCCAATATAAACTAATAGTAATGCATGCAAATGACATCGGTGCTCTCCAGCGGGTGCATTTTAATAAGAAGTTGATGACTCAACAATAAAATTAAATAGATAGGCCCTTCGCAGAGGAAAGCATGGATTTGTAGAGGTTCCAGAGCTCGATTTTGAAATAGAGATGAATAACATTTTGAGCGGTATACTTTCACTGTCAACATAACAACTATGAGATCTCGACATCTTCCATGCTACACACATTATAGGCGGTTCCCAAACAGAATGGTAAAGTTTATACTCCCCACCACCAACCAGCATCAATCCATGGCTTACCCGAAACAATGGGTGCCTCCAACTAGCAACAATCCTGGGGGAGTTTTGTTTAATTATTTTGATTTGATTTGAGAATGGGACTGGGCATCCCGGCGACCAGCCATTTTCTCGTGGATGAGGAGCGGAGTCCACTCCTCTTGAGAATAACCCACCTAGCATGGAAGATGCAGACAGCCCCAGTTGATACATGAGCTGCTCGAGCATACAAAACATAATTTCATTTGAAGGGTTTGGAGTTTGGCACATACAAATTTACTTGGAACGGCAGGTAGATACCGCATATAGGAAGGTATGGTGGACTCATATGGAATAACTTTGGGGTTTATGGAGTTTTGATGCACAAGCAGTATTCCCGCTTAGTACAGGTGAAGGCTAGCAAGAGACTGGGAAGCGACCAACTGAGAGAGCGACAACAGTCATGAACATGCATTAAAATTAATCAACACTGAGTGCAAGCATGAGTAGGATATAATCCACCATGAACACAAATATTGTGAAGCCTATGTTGATTGTTTCAACTACATGCATGAACATGTGCCAAGTCGAGTCACTCGAATCATTCAAAAGGAGGATACCACCCTATCATACCACATCACAACCATTTTAATAGCATCTTGGCACGCAAGGTAAACCATTATAAGCTCCTAGCTAATTAAGCATGGCATAAGAAACTATAATCTCTAATTGTCATTGCAAACATGTTTATTCATAATAGGCTGAATCAGGAACAATGAACTAATCATATTTACAAAAACAAGAGAGGTCGAGTTCATACCAACTTCTCTCATCTCAATCAGTCCATCATATATCATCATTGTTGCCTTTCACTAGCACGACCAAACGGTGTGGATAATAATAATAGTGCATGTGCATTGGACTAAGCTAGAATCTGCAAGCATTCAATTCAAGGGAGAAGACAAGGTAATATGGGCTCTTGGTTAAATCAACAATCATGCATATTAGAGACACTAAACATTTTCATTATGGTCTTCTTTTCTCGACCCCCAAAGGAAAGAAAATAAATAAAACTATTTACACGGGAAAGCTCCCAACAAGCAAAAGAAGAACAAGAAATATTTTTAGGTTTTCTTTTTAATTACTACTACAAGCATGGAAATTAAACTAAGTATTTTTTTTGGTTTTTCTGAAGGTTTATCAAACACATAAGAAGAAAGCTAGAAAAAGAAATTAAACTAGCATGGATAGTACAATGAAAAAGTATGAGCACCGACAACTAGAATGAGTGTGTGAACATGAATGTAATGTCGGTGAGAAATACGTACTCCCCCAAGCTTAGGCTTTTGGCCTAAGATGGTCTATGGCCATGGGTAGCCTGGCTGATATCCGAAGTTGTAACTGCGGTTGTACTGAGATGCAGCAGCCATTGCCTCCTGAGCTGCAGCATGGCAGTGAGCTGCCTCCGTCCTCCTCTTGTACTCATTTTCCTCCTCCCTGGTGATAACATATCTTCCTTTTGCCTGATAATCAAAGAGGGCAGGAGCAGGGAGAGTAATATGGACAACTCAACATCTGTCAAAGATTAGTCGATACTGGAGGAATTGTTCATTCCTCTCAAGAAAATGATGAGTAACCATGGCATTATAATCTTTATAAGCGGGAGGCAACTCCCTATCATCTTCATGTACAGGTATACCAATATAGTTAACCACACGGGTCGCATAAATCCCTCCAAAGAAATCTCCAACTAAACCACTATTATGCAACCTACATGCAACAATTGCCCCCAAGTTGTATTGTTTATCACCTAATATAGCACTCTTGAGAACACAAAGATCAGGAAGACACATGTGACATGCTTCATCTTTACCGTTAATGCATCTACCAATGAAAAGAGCAAAATAATGTATAGCAGGAAAGTGAATGCTCCCTATGATAGCTTGTGCTATTTCTCTAGATTCTCCCATAGTGATACTAGCAAGAAAGTCTTCATATTCAGATTTACGGGGTTCATTAACATTGCCCCACTGCGGGAGTGTACAAGCAGTAGTGAAATCTTCTAGGTCCATGGTATATGATTTATCATAAATATCAAACAAGACACTTGGAGATTTATGCGAAGATGTAAATTTAAACCTTCTCACGAATGAATCAGTCAAATAGTAGTACTAAGGACACTTATCTTGCATGAAGTCCTCAAGATCGGCATTACGCACATATGCATCAAATTCATCCTTGATGCCTGCTTTGACCATAAACTCCTCTGATGGCCATTCACAAGGCCACACGTCAGCTTCCCTTGGTGGTTCATTGTCCTTCTCACGCATTGCGAGCCTGGGTCCTTTCTTTCTTGAAGAACCACCTTGGTACATCTTCCTAGACATTTTTCTTCCTCTGAAAAATTTCTGAAAAAGAATTTAGTAACTCAAAACAGAAGTGAATCAAACTCAAGAAGATTGATAGCAAATACTCCCACAAGTGCCTAGAGCCTATATCATGCATTAGAATTACTTGGGACCTCATAAATTTGACATGCAAGCTCAAGAACAGGGTCACCTAGGAAAAAAATATTTGCAATGAATAAAGCACTAGAACAAAAACTAATTGGACCATTGGAGGAGTCACATACCAAGGAACAATCTCCCAAAGCAGTTTTATGAATGGAGCTTTGAGCAAGGAGATCGAAAATCGCAGCAAAATGAGCTAGAACTCGTGCTTGAACTGGATGGTGATTTTTTTGGGAGGAAGATGAAGTGTGTGGGTGCAGGAATAAGTGGACGGGAGCCACCATGGGCCCACGAGGCAGGGGGCGCGCCCTGTAGGGGTGGGCACTCCCTGGACCCTCGTGGCCAGGTGCCAGCTCCCCCTGCTGTGTTCTCAGTGCCAAATATTCTCAAATTTTCCAGAAAAAATCATACTAAATTTGCAGGGCATTTGGAGAACTTTCATTTTCGGGGTATTTTTTATTGCATGGATAATTCAGAAAACAGACAGAAAATACTATTTTTAATTTATTTAATCTAAATAATAGAAAGTAGAAAGAGGGTACAGAAGGTTGTGCCTTCTAGTTTCATCCATATCATGCTCATCAAAAGGAATCCACTAACAAGGTTGATCAAGTCTTGTTAACAAACTCATTCCGAGTAACATGGAACCGCAGAAATTTCGAATAACACTAGGTTACCTCAACGGGGATATGAACATCCCCAATAATAAGAATATCATATTTCTTCTTGACAGTAGGAAGAGGAAATTTAAAACCTCCAATAATGATAGTTGGAATTTTTCCAATAGAATTGATGCTATGAACTTGAGGTTGTTTCCTTAGAAAGTGTACCGGATGCTCATTACCATTAACATGAAAAGTTACATTCCCTTTGTTGGAATCAATAACAGCCCATGCAGTATCCAAAAAGGGTCTACCAAGGATAATTGACATATCGTCCTCGGGAATATCAAGAATAACAAAGTCCGTTAAGATAGTAACGTTTGCAACCACAACAGGCACATCCTCACAAATACCGACAGGTATAACAGTTGACTTATCAGCCATTTGCAAGGATATTTCAGTAGGTGTCAACTTATTCAATTCGAGTCTACGATATAAAGAGAGAGGCATAACGCTAACACCGGCTCCAAGATCACATAAAGCAGTTTTAACATAATTTCTTTTAATGGGGCAAGGTATAGTTGGTACTCCTGGATCTCCACATTTCTTAGGTATTCCACCTTTAAAAGTATAATTAGCAAGCATGGTGGAAATTTCAGCTTCTGATATCTTTCCTTTATTTGTAATAATATCTTTCATGTACTTAGCATAACGATTCACTTTAAGCATATCAGTTAAGCGCATGCGCAAAAAGATATGTCTAATCATTTTAGCAAAGCGCTCAAAATCCTCATCATCCTTTTTCTTGGATGGCTTAGGAGGAAAAGGCATGGGTTTTTGAACCCAAGATTCTCTTTCTTTATCGTGCTTCCTAGCAACAAAGTCTCTCTTATCATAAGGTTGATTCTTTGATTGTGGGTTATCAAGATCAATAGCAGGTTCAATCTCTACATCATTATTATTGCTAGGTTGAGAATCAACATGAACATTATCACTAGGTTCATGTTCATCACCATATTGTGTTTCAGCATCAGAAATAGAAATATCATTGGGATTCTCATGTGTGTCTACAACAGGTTCACTAGAAGCATGCAAGGTCCTATCATTTTTATTTTTCTTCTTTTTAGAAGGACTAGGTGCATCCAAATTATTTCTCTGAGAATCTTGCTCGATTCTCTTCGGGTGGTCTTCAGGATACAAAGGTTCCTGAGTCATTTTACCAGTTCTAGTAGCCAATCTAATAGAAAAATCATGTTTATTATTTAATTCATTGAGCAAATCACTTTGAGCTTTAAGTACTTGTTCTGCTTGAGTGGTAACCATAGAAGCATATTTGCTAATGAGTTTAAGTTCACCTTTAACTCTAGCCATATAATCACTCAAGCGTCCAATCATGTAAGCATTACTTTTTAATTCTCTACCAACATAAGCATTAAAGTTTTCTTGTCTAGCCATGAAGTCATCAAATTCATCCAAACATTGGCTACGAAACTTAGTAGACGGGATTTCAACTTTATCTTACATATAGAGAGAATTTACCTTTACTACCTATGTCAGGTTATCAAGACCATGTGTTTCTTCAATAGGCGGTATATTAAGACCATGTATTTCTTCAACAGGAGGTAAATTCTTAACATCTTCAGCTTTAATACCTTTTTCTTTCATAGATTTCTTTGCCTCTTGCATATCTTCGGGACTGAGAAATAGAACGCCCCTGTTCTTCGGAGTTGGTTTAGGAGTTGGCTCAGGAGTTGGTTCAGGAGTTGGCTCAGGAAGAGTCCAATTATTTTCATTAGTCAACATATTATTCAATAGCAATTCAGCTTGATCGACTGTTCTTTCCCTGAAAACACAACGAGCACAACTATCCAAGTGGTCCTTCAAAGCATCAGTTAGTCCATTATAAAAGATATCAAGTATTTCATTTTTCTTATGAGGATGATCAGTCAAAGCATTAAGTAATCAGAGAAGCCTCCCCCAAGCTTCTAGGAGACTCTCTTCTTCAATTTGCACAAAGTTATATATTTCCCTCAAGGCAGCTTGTTTCTTATGAGCAAGGAAATATTTAGTAGAGAGGTAATAAATCATATCCTAGGGACTACGCACACAACCAGGATCAAGAGAATTAAACCAAGTTTTAGCATCACCCTTTAATGAGAATGGAAATATCTTAAGGATATAATAGTAGTGAGATTTCTCATCATTAGTGAACAGGGTGGTTATATCATTTAACTTAGTAAGATGTGCCACAACAGTTTTAGATTCATAGCCATAAAAAGGATCAGATTCAACCAAAGTAATTATCTCAGGATCGACAGAGAATTCATAGTCCTTATTAGTAACAAAGATAGGTGAAGTAGCAAAAGCAGGGTCATATTTCATTCTAGCATTCAGAGTTTTTTTCTTAAGTTTAGATAATAACTTCTTAAGATCAGATCTATCATTGCAAGAAAGAAAATCTCTAGCAGTTTCTTCATCCAGAGCATAACCCTCAGGAACAACAGACACTTCATATTTAGGGGGAGAACCTTCATCATCACTATCTTCAATAATTTCATTTTCAATAATTTCATTCTCTCTAACCCTAGCAAGTTGTTCATCAAGAAATTCACCTAATGGCACAATAGTATGAGGCATAGAAGTAGTTTCATCATAAGTATCATGCATAGTAGAAGTGGCATCATCAATAACATGCGACATATCAAAATTAATAGCAGAAGCAGGTTTAGGTGTCGCAAGCTTACTCATAACAGAAGGGGAATCTAGTGCAGAGCTAAATGGCAGTTCCTTACCTCCCCTTGTAGTTGAGGGATAAATCTTAGTTCTTTCCTCTTTCAAGTTCCTCATAGTGATCAGCATATATAAATCCCAAGTGACTCAAAGAATATAGCTATGCTCCCCGGCAATGGCGCTAGAAAATAGTCTTGCTAACCCACAAGTATAGGGGATCGCAACAGTTTTCTAGGGTACAATATTCAATCCAAATTTATTGATTCGACACCAGGGGAGCCAAAGAATATTCTCAAGTATTAGCAGTTAAGTTGTCAATTCAACCACACCTGGATAACTTAGTATCTGCAGCAAAGTATTTAGTAGCAAAGTAGTATGATAGTAATGGTAATAGTGGCAAAAGTAAAGATAGCAGTTTTGTAGTAATTGTAACAGTAGGAATGGTAAAGTAAATAAGCAAAGCACAATATGTGAAAAGCATGTAGGCGTTGGATCAGTGATGGATAATTATGTTGGATGCGATTCCTCATGTAATAGTTATAACATAGGGTGACATAGAACTAGCTCCAGTTCATCAACGTAATGTAGATATGTATTCGAAATATAGTCATATGTGCTTATGGAAAAGAACTTGCATGACATCTTTTATCCTACCCTCCCGTGGCAGCGGGGTCCTAATGGAAACTAAGGGATATTAAGGCCTCCTTTTAATAGAGAACCGGGCCAAAGCATTAGCACTTAGTGAATCCATGAACTCCTCAAACTACGGTCATCACCGAGAAGTATCCCGATTATTGTCACTTCGGGGTTGTCGGATCATAACACATAATAGGTGACTATAGACTTGCAAGATAGGATCAAGAACTCACATATATTCATGAAAACATAATAGGTTCAGATCTGAAATCATGGCACTCGGGCCCTAGTGACAAGCATTAAGCATAGCAAAGTCATAGCAACATCAATCTCAGAACATAGTGGATACTAGGGATCAAACCCTAACAAAACAAACTTGATTACATGGTAAATATCATCCAACCCATCACCGTCCAGCAAGCCTATGATGGAATTACTCACACACGAAGGTGAGCATCATGAAATTGGTGATGGTGGATGGTTGATGATGACGACGGCGACGAATCCCCCTCTCCGGAGCCCCGAACGGACTCCAGATCAGCCCCCCGAGAGAGATTAGGGCTTGGCGGCGGCTCCATATCGTAAAACGCGATGAAACTTTCTCTCCGATTTTTTTCTCCGCGAAAGCAAATATATGGAGTTGGAGTTGAGGTCGGTGGACATCCAGGGGGCCCACGAGGCAGGGGCATGCCCTAGGGGAGGGGGCGCGCCCCCCACCCTCGTGGACAGGGTGTTGGCCCCCTGACGATGATTCTTCGCCAGTGTTTTTAATAATTCTGAAAAGTTGCTCCATGGATTTTCAGGTCATTCTGAGAACTTTTATTTCTGCACAAAAATCACACCATGGCAGTTCTGCTGAAAACAGCATCAGTCTGGGTTAGTTCCATTCAAATCATGCAAGTTAGAGTCCAAAACAAGGGAAAATGTGTTTGGAAAAGTAGATACGACGCGACGGAGACGTATCATTGCCAAGGGGAGTGCCCATACCCATGTATTTATGTCTCTTTCTTCGGAGGTGGTGATGTGATATTTTTGGCGATGATGGCCCTTAGGATATGGTTCTCTTCCTCGAACTTATTGACTTGTTGTTTAAGATCCATTGTTTCCTTATGGAGTTTACCCACGACGGCTAAAGCTTCTTTCACCCATGGATGTTGCATAGCTGCAGGAGAACAAGTAACACTCTTTTTCATATTTTCCTAGGAAAGAAATCTAGTACTGGGAGGGATGATCGAATTTGGAATTGCTGAGCTCAGGAGTTCCTCCATTATAAATTTGGCTTGGAGACAAGAGGTAACTTATAGATCCTCCTCCATGGCATCTATCCTTTTTAAGTCGGCCTCCATCTCTTCCTCCGTTGATGGCCCAAAGTAATCAGCATTGTTGTTTGCTCTTGGCCACGGTGTCGGGAGAGATACCCGACTCTCCCCGACTGACTCTTGAGAAGACATCTTGCTGTAATCTGCGGCAGAAATAACTCAAAACAAAAAACAGAGGATTTCATCATGGTACGGTGGTCAAAACCTTCGGGAGATTATATAATGAATTTTTACCGACCAAAAGAAGTATCATGCAAGAAAACAGAGTACGGAGGGTGCACGAGGTGTCCACAAGGCAGGAGGCACGCCCAGGGGGTAGGACGCGCCGTCCACCCTCGTGGACGCCTTGTGTCCTTTCCGGACTACTTCTTATTTTCCTTTTTTCTTAAATATTCCAAAATGGAGAAAAATTGCTATTAGAACTGTTTTGGAGTTGGTTTACTTACTTTACCACATACCTATTCCTTTTCGGAGTCTGAAACATTCTGGAAAGTGTCCCTTATGTACTCCTCCGGGGTTACGGCGTCAATAACATTAGTTTCAACATTTATGGGATTACCTGAGATATAATGTTTGATTCTTTGACCGTTCACCACCTTTGGATTTGTGACTTCGAAGTTGTTCATTTTTATAGCACCGGAAAGATAGACCTCCTCGATAATATAAGGACCTTCCCATTTAGAGAGAAGTTTTCCTGCAAAAAATCTTAAACGAGAGTTGTATAGCAACACATAATCACCTACATTAAACTCACACTTTTGTATCCTTTTGTCATGCCATCTTTTAACTTTTTCTTTAAACAGTTTGGCATTCTCAGAGGCCTGGGTTCTCCATTCATCAAGTGAGCTAATGTCAAATAGTCTCTTCTCACCGGCAAATTTGAAATCATAATTGAGCTCTTTAATAGCCCAATAAGCCTTATGTTCAAGTTCGAGAGGTAAGTGACATGCTTTTCCATAAACCGTTTTATATGGAGACATACCCATAGGATTTTTGTAAGCAGTTCTATAGGCCCATAATGCATCATCAAGTTTCTTGGACCAATTCTTTCTAGATCAATTGACAGTCTTTTGCAAAATTAATTTAACCTCTCTATTACTCAATTCTATTTGACCACTAGACTGTGGATGGTATGGAGATGTAATTCTATGATTTACACCATACTTAGCAAGCATTTTATGAAAAGCACCATCAATAAAATGTGAACCACCATCAGTCATTAAGTATCTAGGGACTCTAAACCTCAAAAAAATAACTTCTTTAAGCATCTTAATAGAAGTGTTATGATCATCACTACTAGTTGGAATAGCTTCTACCCACTTAGTAACATAATCAACATCAATTAAAATATGTGCATACCCATTAGAGGAAAGAAACAGTCCCATATAATCAAAGCCCCAAACATCAAATGGTTCAATAACAAGTGAATAGTTCACATGCATTTCATGACGTGTACTAATATTACCAATTCTTTGACATTCATCGCAAGACAAGACAAACTTATGGGCATCTTTGAAGAGAGTAGGCCAATAAAAACCGGATTGCAATACCTTATGTGCATTTCTATCTCTAGCATGGTGTCCTGCATAAGCCTCGGAGTTACGCTTGCGTAGGATTTGTTCCTGTTCATGCTCAGGTACACAAGTCTAATGACACCATCTACTACTTTATAAAGGTGTGGGTCATCCCAAAAGTAATGTCTTAAATCATAGAAGAACTTTTTCTTTTGCTGGTATGTGAAACTAGGTGGTATAGCAACAATGTAATTAGCATAATCAGCATACCATGGAGCAGTACGAGAAGCATTTATGACAGGCAATTGTTCATCAGGAAAGCTATCATCAATAGGTAGTGGGTCATCAAGAACATTTTCTAACCTAGACAAGTTGTCTGCAACGAGGTTCTCAGCTCCCTTTCTGTCAATAATATGCAAATCAAATTCTTGTAGCAAGAGAACCCATCTAATAAGTCTAGGTTTAGCATCTTTCTTTTCCATAAGGTATTTAATAGCAGCATGATTAGTGTGAACAGTTACTTTGGAATCAACAATATAAGGTCTGAACTTATCACAAGCAAATACAACTGCTAAAAATTCTTTTTTAGTAGTAGCATAATTTCTCTAGGCACTGTCTAGAGTTTTACTAGCATATTGGATAACATTTAATTTCTTATCAACTCTTTGCCCTAGAACAGCACCTATAGCATAATCACTAGCATCACACATAATTTCAAAGGGTAAATTCCGATTAGGTGGCTGAACAATAGGTGCAGAAATCAAGGCTTTCTTAAGTATTTCAAATGCTTCTACACAATCATCATCAAAGACAAAAGGAACATCTTTTTGTAAGAGATTCATCAGTGGCCTAGAAATTTCGGAGAAGTCTTTAATGAACCTCCTATAAAAACCGGCATGACCAAGGAAACTTCTTATACATTTGCCTTGGGACACGGCATCTTTTCAATAGCATCAACTTTAGCTTTTATCAACTTCAATACCTATTTTAGAAATTTTATGCCCCAAGACAATACCTCCATTAACCATAAAGTGGCACTTCTCCCAATTCAAGACAAGATTAGTTTCTTCACATCTCTGCAAGACTTGATCAAGGTTGCTTAAGCAATCATCAAAAGAAGTTCCATACACAGAGAAATCATCATATAGCAGTCATATATTTTTGAAAGTTAGCAGGTGCATTACATAAACCAAAAAAGGCATGTGTCTATAAGCAAAGGTACCAAAGGGCAAGTAAAAGTGGTCTTATCCTAATCCTGTTTTGACACATGTATTTGAGAGAAACCAGAATAACCATCTAGAAAGCAAAAATGTGTATGTTTGGATAATCTTTTAGCATTTGATCAATAAAAGGTAGAGGGTAATGATCTTTTCTAGTAGCTTTATTTAATTTGCAGAAATCAATTACCATTCTATAACTTGTAACAATTCTTTGTGGGATCAATTCATCTTTATCATTATGAACAACAGTAATACCTTCCTTCTTATGGACACAATGGACAGGACTTACCCATTGACTATCAGCAACATGATAAATTATACCTGCCTCTAGAAGCTTTAGTATTTCATTTCTTACCACTTCTTTCATCTTAGGATTTAACCGTCGTTGGTGATCAACAACTGGTTTAGCGTCTTTTTCCAATTTTATTTTGTGTTGGCATAGAGTGGGACTAATGCCCTTAAGATCATCAAGAGTATATCCAATAGCATCACGGTGCTTCTTCAAAGTTTTCAATAATTTCTCTTCTTCCTGCTCTGAAAGGTTAGCACCAATAATAACAGGATATATCTTCTTTTCATCAAAATAAGCATATCTAAGAGTATCAGGTAATGGTTTAAGCTCAAACACGGGTTCACCCTTGGGAGGAGGGGGATCCCCTAAGATTTCAACAGGCAAGTTGTGTTTCAAAATAGGTCCCTATTTAAAGAATAATTCATCTATTTCCCTTCTTTCATTCATAAACATATCATTTTCATGGTCTAACAAATATTGTTCTAAAGGATCATAGGAGGCACGGCAATAGAAGCAAGAATGATTATTTCACCTTTACTAGGCAATTCTTTATCATGGCGTTGTCTACAGAATTTAGCAAAGTTAAAATCATGAGACATATCACATAAACCAACAGTAACAATATCCTTTTTGCACTCTATCTTAGCATTAACAGTATTCAAGAAGGGTCTACCAAATATAATTGGACAAAAGTCATCTTGTGGGGAACGAAGAACAAGAAAATCAGTAGGGTATTTAATTTTCCCACACAAGACTTCAACATCTCTAACAATCCCAATTGGTGAAATAGTATCTCTATTGGCAAGCTTAATTGTAACATCAATATCTTCTATCTCAACAGGTGCAATATCATGCATAATTTCTTTGTATAAGGAATGAGGTATTGCACTCGCACTAGCACCCATATCACATAAGCCATGATAACAATGATATCCTATTTTAACAGAAACAATAGGCATGCCAACAATAGGTCTATGTTTATTTTCAGTATCGGGTCTAGCAATTCTAGCAGCTTCATCACAGAAGTAAATAACATGCCCATCAATATTATCAACTAAGAGATCCTTAACCATAGCAAGACTAGGTTCAACTTTAATTTGCTTAGCGGGTGTATGTGTTCTAGCATTACTCTTACGAACCACAGTTGAAGCTTTAGCATGATCCTTTATTCTAATAGGGAAAGGTGGTTTCTCAATATAAGCAGTAGGAACAATAGGATCAACATTATAAGTAATAGTCTTTTCTTCAACTTTAATAGGTTCTCCTACTTTTACTTCAATGGGAGGATGATATTTATACCATTTCTCCTTAGGGAGATCAACATGAGTAGCAAATGATTCACAGAAAGAAACTACTATCTCAGAGTCAAGTCCATATTTAGTGCTAAATTCACGAAAAGCATCGGTATCCATAAAAGATTTAACACAATCAAATGTAGGTGTTATACCTGACTCCTTACCTTCGTCGAGTTCCCAATCTTCAGAGTCGCATTTAATTCTTTCCAATAAATCCCATCTTAATTCAATAGTCTTCATCATAAAAGAACCAGTACAAGAAGTATCGAGCATGGAGCAATTATTGAGAGAAAGTCGAGCATAAAAAATTAGAATAATAATTTCTCTAGAGATCTCATCATTGGGGCATGAATATAACATTGACTTGAGCCTCCCCCAAGCTTGAGCTATACTTTATCCTTTGCGAGGCCAAAAATTATATATATAATTACGATCACGATTAGCCAGATGCATAGGATAAAACTTCTGATGAAATTCCAATTTCAGTCCGTTGTATTTCCATGATTCAATATCATCACATAGCCTAAACCATGTCAATGCCTTTCTCTTCAAAGATAAAGGGAATACCTTCTTCTTCATAACATCCTCGGGCATACCTGCAAGCTTAAATAATCCACAGACTTCATCCACATAGATTAGGTGCATATCGGGATGTAATGTTCCATCTCCTATAAAAGGATTAGCTAGCAGTTTCTATATCATACCCGAAGAAATTTCAAAATAAACACTTTCAGTAGGTTCAGTAGGTTGTGGAGCAACTCTTTACTCTACTGGTCAGGGTGAAGATACCCCAAACAAACCCCTCAAAGGATTATTTTCCATAGTAACAAGTGACAGTAAATTTTAGCACACTATATAAATTTTTCCTTACCAAATTCCACATACCAAAGGCGCTTCACTCACCGGCAACGGCACCAGAAAAGAGTCTTTATGACCCACAAGTATAGGGGATCTATCATAGTTGTTTCGATAAGTAAGAGTGTCGAACCCAACGAGGAGCAGAAGGAAATGACAAGCGGTTTTCAGTAAGGTATTCTCTGCAAGCACTGAAATTCTCGGTAACTGATAGTTTTGTGATAAGGTAACTCATAACGGGTAACAAGTAACAAAAGTAACAATGTGCAGTAAGGTGGCCCAATCCTTTTTGTAGCAAAGGAAAAGCCTGGACAAACTCTTATATAAAGCAAAGCGCTCCCGAGGACACATGGGAATTATCGTCAAGCTAGTTTTCATCATGCTCATGTGATTCGCGTTCGGTACTTCGATAATTTGATATGTGGGTGGACCAGTGCTTGGGTACTGCCCTTCCTTGGACAAGCATCCCACTTATGATTAACCCCTCTCGCAATCATATGCAACTACGAAAGAAGAATTAAGGTAAACCTAACCATAGCATGAAACATATGGATCCAAATTAGCCCCTTACGAAGCAACACATAACTAGGGTTTAAGCTTCTGTCACTCTAGCAACCCATCATCTAGTTATTACTTCCCAATGCCTTCCTCTAGGCCCAAATAATGGTGAAGTGTCATGTAGTCGATGTTCACATAACACCAGTAGAGGAAAGACAACATACATCTCATCAAAATATCGAATGAATACCAAATTCACATGACTACTTATAACAAGACTTCTCCCATGTCCTCAAGAACAAACGTAACTACTCACAAATCATAATCATGTTCATAATCAGAGGGGTATGAATATGCATAAAGGATATGAACATATGATCTTCCATCGAATAAGCTAACTAGCATCAACTACAAGGAGTAATCAACACTACTAGCAACACACAGGTACCAATCTGAGGTTTTGAGACAAAGATCGAATACAAGAGATGAGCTAGGGATTTAGAGGAGATGGTGTTGGCGAAGATGTTGATGTAGATTGACCCCCTCTCGATGAGAGGATCGATTGTGATGACGATGGCGACGATTTCCCCCTCCTAGAGGGATGTTTCCCAGGCAGAACTGCTCTACCGGAGCCCTAGATTGGTTCTGCAATGGTTCCGCCTCGAGACGGCGGTGCTTCGTCCCGAAAGCTTCCTTATACCAGAAGATGGGCATTGGTGAGGTTGCCAGGTGTCCCACGAGGCAGGGGGCACGCCGAGGGGTTAGGGCGCGCCCTCCACCCTCGTGGACAGTGGGTGGCCCCCCTCTGGTGCTTTCTTCGCCCAATATTTCTAATATATTCCAAAGCTGACTTTCGTGGAGTTTCAGGACTTTTGGAGTTGTGCAGAATAGGTCTCTAATATTTGCTCCTTTTTCAGCCCAGAATTTCAGCTTTTGGCATCTCCCTCTTCGTGTAAACCTTGTAAAATCAGAGAGAAAAGGCATAAGTATTGTGACATAATGTGTAGTAACATCCCATAATGCAATAAATATTGATATCAAAGCATGATGCAAAATTGATGTATCAGGAGTAATAGTAGTAGATGCAGGCAGGAGTCGGTCTACTAATCTGGGACGTGATGCCTATATAATGATTATTGCCTTAATATTGTCATGAGTATTTAAAGTTCTATCAATTTCCCAATAGTAATTTGTTTACCCACTATATGCTATTTTTCTCGAGAAGCCACTAGTGAAATCTACAGCCCCCGGGTCTCTTCTTAATTATATTTGCCTTCGAGATCTATTTTTATTTACTTTTATTTTCAGATCTGTTAATCCAAAAATACAGAAAATACCTTGCTGCAATTTTTAGTTATTTATTCTATCACGCGTTCCGGCGAGATCTATTTATCCAATCTACTACAATTTAACCTATCCTTTTACCCGTGAGGGATTGACAACCCCTCTCTTACGTCGGGTTGCAAGTATTTGTTCTTTGTGTGCAGGCGATGTTTATGTGGTGTTGCGTGGTTCTCCTACTGGTTCGATAACCTTGGTCTCATCACTAAGGTAAATTCCTACCGTTGTTGTGCTGCATCATCCCTTCCTCTTTGGGGAAATACCTACGCAGTTCAAGCAAACATCAAAAGGAATTTCTGGCATGAATGAGTTCTGAAGAGTGAATTTTACAGTTTTTTCTTGTTGGTTTTACTTGACAATTCAAAATCAATAAGGCGGAAGGAAATTAGCACGACGGTGAATAAAGGTGCTCCTTCCAAACGGAGGGCCTCTACAGATTCTACTCTGCCCCCCCCCCCCAAGAAGATTTGCAAGACAACACATGCATAGACACTCAACGTAGTTGTGTTGATGATGAGCACGTCTCCCCTGGTGCACCATCACAGGTTCTCCCTCTAACTTAGCACTGTATATGTGGTTGCATGTTATGTATTATGTCTATCTTGTATTGCTTCTCACTTTTTTGAATTCCATCTGCTTACTTTACACATTATACCTGTGAATATGACATGTGTTCCTATTTCTAGAACAGACAATATATGTGTATCACACCATGTTCTTACATCAAAGTACTACTGTTGTGTAACCTGCAACAATCACTTATCATAAGACACGTTTGACTTGGGAGTGTGATATAGGTTACATCTCGCATTCTTTTCTAGCTTGTACTACTTCTAATTTGTTGAAATGGCACTTGTGACGAGACAGTTTTAAGTTGGTAGAGTGATATCGATTGCATCTTTCATATGGTGTCTAGCTTTCATTGCTTCTAATTTGTTGAAATGCCTTCCTCTTAGTTTACACATCATAGCTATGAATATGCAATGATGTCCTTTTTTCTTACACATTCAATCGTCCTATCATGCGGTCGCCTTACATTAAAGTAGTGCTCGTCAACATCCTGCATCAATGAGTTCTGAAAAGCAAATTATTATTCATTTTTATTTTGGGTTTGACTTGAAAAGGCAATACAATTAAGAAATAGGAAGGGAAAAAATAAAGCAGTGACTGATGGCGGTCTTGCGGCGAAACAGGCATCCCACGTGCTTTCTCTAGCTTGGCAGTGTGATATTGTCTTGCATGTTGCATACAGTGTCTCACTTGTATTGCTTGTAATTTGATTAAATTACTTCTGCTTAGTTTACACAAATAGTTGTGAGTATGCCATGTCGTCCTATTTTTCTACATATTCCATCCTCGTATCATGTGTGTTGGGGATATAAGTGATGGGTATGAACCGCCCAAAAGGGGCCGGGTCATACCACTGACGATTATCAATGAAGATGGTGGGTCATGGTAACCCCATTGACGGCCCAAGACCCAGAGGAGACTTAAGGCCCAAGAGGATGAACCGTCATATGAATAACTTGTATTGTAAGGCAGGTTTAGTTAGTCACCAAGGCGGACACGTTGTCTATGAGCCGGCCGGGACTCTGTAAGACGCCGAGCGTCAACCTGCGTATATAAAGGGACGAACTGGCGGCGAGTTAGGGCATGAAAGAAGAGATCGAGAACTAGGTCAAAAGGATCGCTCCCTTGTAATCGAAGCCCAAGCAATACCACCCTACACTGGATTAGGCTTTTACCACCACCGCGAGGGGCCGAACCAGTATAAACTCTCTGTGTCTCTTGTCTCGTTTAACCCCTTCAAGCTAACTACGTTGTGATGGCTCCACAGCTAAGTCCTTACGCTAGGGACGTGACAATTCCACGACAGTTGGCGCCCACCGTGGGGCCAGCGCACGGTGGTTTTGAGTTCTTGAAAGGCAGCTTCATAGGGCTCAAGGGGTACTAAGGGAGTTCCGGACTAGGGGGTGTCCGGATAGCCGAACTATCATGATCGGCCGGACTCCAAGACTATGAAGATACAAGATCGAAGACTTCGTCCCGTGTCCGGATGGGACTTTCCTTGGCGTGGAAGGCAAGCTTGGCAATACGGATATGTAGATCTCCTACCATTGTAACCGACTCTATGTAACCCGAGCCCTCCCCGGTGTCTATATAAACCGGATGGCTTTAGTCCATAGGACGAACAACAATCATACCATAGGCTAGCTTCTAGGGTTTAGCCTCCTTGATCTCGTGGTAGATCCACTCTTTTAACACACATCATCAATATTAATCAAGCAGGACGTAGGGTTTTACGTCCATCAAGAGGGCCCGAACCTGGGTAAAACATCGTGTCCCTTGTCTCCTATTACCATCCGCCTAGACACACAGTTCGGGACCCCCTACCCGAGATCCGCCGGTTTTGACACCGACATTGGTGCTTTCATTGAGAGTTCCTCTGTGTCGTCACCGATAGGCTCGATGGCTTCTTCGACCATCATCAACGACGCAGTCCAGGGTGAGACCTTTCTCCCCGGACAGATCTTCGTATTCGGCGGCTTTGCACTGCGGGCCAATTCGCTTGGCCGTCTGGAGCAGATCGAAAGCTACGCCCCTGGCCGTCAGGTCAGATTTGGAAGTTTGAACTTCACGGCTGACATCCGCGGGGACTTGATCCTCGATGGATTCGAGCCACAGCCGAGCGTGCCGCACTGTCACGGCGAGCATGATTTAGCTCTGCAGCCGAATAGTACCCTGGAGGCCGCACTCGAACCCGCTCCGATCTTCAATTCGGAGCCGGCTGCACAGATCGAGGACGGATGGCTAGACACCGCCTCAACGGCTGCAGCCTCTACGGCGATAGAGCCGAACACTAACCTTGTCCCTCATAAAGCTCGTGACTCCGAGGTGCCGGACTCCTCGCCGGACTCTGAACCTCCCGCGCCCCCTCCGATCGAATCCGATTGGGCACCGATCATGGAGTTCACCGCAGCGGACATCTTTCAACGCTCACCTTTTGGAGACATCTTGAGTTCGCTAAAGTATCTCTCGTTATCAGGAGATCCCTGGCCGGACTGCGGCCAGGACAGTTGGGATGCGGACGATGAAGAAATTCAACGCCCACCCACCACCCAATTAGTAGCCACTGTCGATGATCTAACCGACATGTTAGACTATGACTCTGAAGACATCGACGGTATGGACGACGATGCCGGAGATGACCAAGAACCAGCGCCTACCGAGCACGGGAAAGCCACCCCAACTGACGACGTATACATGGTGGATACACCAAAAGGAAGCGATAATGAGGAAAAACGAGACGTGGCGAAGGACAACTCCCCCAACAAACAACCAAAACGGCGACGCAAGCGCCGCCCCAAGTCCGGCCTCGATAAAAACGGCACCCATACGGACCCGGCCCTAGAGCAGGGCGAAGCAGTGGACAACGCACATGCCACCAAGCAGCCAGCCGGACATGATGAACTGGACAAGCAACCCATCCCCGGCGAAGACGATCTCACATCACCAGAGCATACGAACCTTCATAAAAGGCTCGTCACCACTGCAAGAAGTTTGAAGAAGCAAAAGCGGAAGCTCAAAACAGCGGAGGACGCACTCAGAATAAGATGGAGCAAAGTACTCAACACCGCAGATAAATATGGCGCTAGTCACCAGACAAAGAGCTACCCGAAGCGCAAGCTGTTGCCCGAATTTGACGAGGAGGCCTTAGAGCCCCCGCAGTCAAAAAAGAAAGAAGCCGCCTGGCCGGATAGACGACCAGATGACAGGCCAAGAGCAACAAGGGGCGCCGCACACAAGCCGGCACACGATCAGCATAAAGATCCTCGGAAAAAGGACGACCCAGTCAGATCTATCTATGGGCCAAAAAAGAAGACTCCAGGAAGCAACATAACCCGCCGAGCATTTGAAGACAACGGCACACCCAAATACAGGGGTGCCGCACACCCACTATGTTTCACCGACGAGGTACTGGATCATGGATTTCCAGCGGGATTCAAACCCGTAAACATAGAGTCATATGACGGAACAACAGACCCCGGAGTCTGGATTGAGGATTACATCCTACACATACATATGGCCAGAGGGGACGATCTCCATGCCATAAAATACCTACCCCTCAATCTCAAAGGGCCAGCTCGGCATTGGCTTAAAAGCCTCCCAGAAAATACCATTGGAAGTTGGGAAGAGCTTGAGGATGCGTTTCGAGCAAATTTTCAGGGGACTTATGTCCGCCCTCCGGATGCAGACGATTTAAGTCACATAACTCAATAGCCCGGAGAGTCAGCACGCAAATTCTGGAACAGGTTCCTCACTAAAAAGAACCAAATAGTCGACTGTCCAGACGCTGAAGCCTTAGCAGCCTTTAAACACAACGTCTGAGACGAATGGCTCGCTAGACACCTCGGCCAGGAAAAACCAAGAACAATGGCCGCACTAACAAGCCTCATGACCCGCTTTTGCGCGGGGGAAGACAGCTGGCTGGCTAGATGCAGCACCAGCGACCCGAGTACATCCGAAGTCAGGGATGGAAATGGGAAATCACGACGCAGAAAAGATCAGCACCGGAATAAGGAAAATGGCCCGAATAGTACGACGGTCAACGCCGGATTCAAAAGCTCTCGGCCGAACAACAAAACACTGCCCCTCAAGGACAACAGTGACGAGCTATCCAACCTAAACAAGATTCTAGATAGACTATGCCAAATACATGGTACCTCCGGGAAGCCTGCAAACCATACCCATAGAGATTGTTGGGTCTTCAAACAGTCCGGCCGACTTAACGCCGAACACAAGGGGCTTGACACACCAAGCGAAAGTGACGAAACCCAAAAGCAGCACTCCGGAAAACAGAAGACTTTCCCACTAGAAGTCAAAACAGTGAACTCACTTCATGTGATAACACGAAAAGACAGCGCGGCACCTGCAATACCAGGACACCGCCCACAGAATGGGGATAGACCCTACCAAAATTCGCCATAGCAGCACTTCCTTCAAAGGAGTGACGCCAAGCCTTTAAGCCAATTATACAGGCTCTGTACCACTAGAGGTTGTGTTCGGTTCATCCAACAACCTCCGTCGTGAAAAGCTCACTCTCCATCGCCCCATTCAACTGTAGCCCTTAAGCACTATTGGGGCGCGCAGCTTTCGCCAGCCCTAATGCAATACCACATTACGCGTTTCTTACACTTAAAATGCCCGATCAACGTGGCATAATCTCATTAAAAAGTAACTCCGAGTGTTCCTTGACCACGGAGAACGTGAGACTGCCTCGACAGCCACACACTAATCAGACCTTGTAGGTCAAAGCCCGTAAAAATAGGTCATTCAGACCTCGGACATGGTTAAGCGAGTCCAGCGTAACTAAACAAGGGGCTTCCCAGCCGCATGTCCCCTTTATAAGGGGCCGCGTACTAAATGATGAGAGCCAATAAAGCTCAACTTTCTTCATTCTATTCTATTTTAATACAACTTCTGCACGATATTTCTGGGAAACTAAGTCCTTCTCTTTTCCAGATGAAGCACGTGCTACACCCGTCCAGGATACAGCACAACGGAGACACAGGCGACGTGCAGTAGGGACCCGTTGCAAGGATTCTTTTCAGATTAAGACCCTGCGTAAACCTTTCTTAAAGTCTCTTGTTGATACACATCCCCCGGTTTCCTACCATAGCCGAGGAGGAGGCTGGCGTTTTGGCATCGGCCGCGTCAGAAGTTCCCGCCTGTACCTGGACACTAGGGGCTTAGGGCATTGTTCTGCCCGGTATCATAAAGACCGAACACCTCAGGGAGTGTTCGGCGTCTCGAGTTAGGCCTTATATGCATCAGCTCCGAATCATGTCTTTGGTCAAATGTTGGGTTTTCCCGGCTCCTGTGTTTTTTTGCCTTATGTTCCGCATCATCGGCTAACGCGACACCAGGAGAACTACTGCGATTGTGCCCCGGTTCGGCCGGGCGAGCACCTCAGTAGAGAAAGCCGAAAACTGACTGTCATGATATAGCGAGAGACTGGTCAACCACTCGATCGACCATTGGAATGTTTAGAATTCCTCCGCTTTGACGAAGGACCGCTTCCCGGTCAGGCACATACGCGCCCCGAGTTCAGAGAAGAGCGGATATAGCCCCACATTCGAGCTCCTATGGCTAAGTGAAAGTGATAAAGCATTATAGTCCAGTTGCCTAGTTTGCTACACTATCACCTACTTAAAAGGACCAAGACGTGGGATTAAGTGCGAAAAAGCGCTTTTCTTTTTTTGCAAACACGCCCGCACCATGTACTGGTCAGGGTGAAGATACCCCAAACAAACCCCTCAAAGGATTATTTTCCATAGTAACAAGTGATAGTAAATTTTAGCACACTATATAAATTTTTCCTTACCAAATTCCACATACCAAAGGCGCTTCACTCGCCGGCAACGGCACCAGAAAAGAGTCTTTATGACCCACAAGTATAGGGGATCTATCATAGTCGTTTCGATAAGTAAGAGTGTCGAACCCAACGAGGAGCAGAAGGAAATGACAAGCGGTTTTCAGTAAGGTATTCTCTGCAAGCACTGAAATTCTCGGTAACAGATAGTTTTGTGATAAGGTAACTCATAACGGGTAACAAGTAACAAAAGTAACAATGTGCAGTAAGGTGGCCCAATCCTTTTTGTAGCAAAGGAAAAGCCTGGACAAACTCTTATATAAAGCAAAGCGCTCCCGAGGACACATGGGAATTATCGCCAAGCTAGTTTTCATCATGCTCATGTGATTCGCGTTCGGTACTTCGATAATTTGATATGTGGGTGGACCAGTGCTTGGGTACTGCCCTTCCTTGGACAAGCATCCCACTTATGATTAACCCCTCTCGCAATCATACGCAACTACGAAAGAAGAATTAAGGTAAACCTAACCATAGCATGAAACATATGGATCCAAATTAGCCCCTTACGAAGCAACACATAACTAGGGTTTAAGCTTCTGTCACTCTAGCAACCCATCATCTAGTTATTACTTCCCAATGCCTTCCTCTAGGCCCAAATAATGGTGAAGTGTCATGTAGTCGATGTTCACATAACACCAGTAGAGGAAAGACAACATACATCTCATCAAAATATCGAATGAATACCAAATTCACATGACTACTTATAACAAGACTTCTCCCATGTCCTCAAGAACAAACGTAACTACTCACAAATCATAATCATGTTCATAATCAGAGGGGTATGAATATGCATAAAGGATATGAACATATGATCTTCCATCGAATAAGCTAACTAGCATCAACTACAAGGAGTAATCAACACTACTAGCAACACACAGGTACCAATCTGAGGTTTTGAGACAAAGATCGAATACAAGAGATGAGCTAGGGATTTAGAGGAGATGGTGTTGGCGAAGATGTTGATGTAGATTGACCCCCTCTCGATGAGAGGATCGATTGTGATGACGATGGCGACGATTTCCCCCTCCTAGAGGGATGTTTCCCAGGCAGAACAGCTCTACCGGAGCCCTAGATTGGTTCTGCAATGGTTCCGCCTCGAGACGGCGGTGCTTCGTCCCGAAAGCTTCCTTATACCAGAAGATGGGCATTGGTGAGGTTGCCAGGTGTCCCACGAGGCAGGGGGCACGCCGAGGGGTTAGGGCGCGCCCTCCACCCTCGTGGACAGTGGGTGGCCCCCCTCTGGTGCTTTCTTCGCCCAATATTTCTAATATATTCCAAAGCTGACTTTCGTGGAGTTTCAGGACTTTTGGAGTTGTGCAGAATAGGTCTCTAATATTTGCTCCTTTTTCAGCCCAGAATTTCAGCTTTTGGCATCTCCCTCTTCGTGTAAACCTTGTAAAATCAGAGAGAAAAGGCATAAGTATTGTGACATAATGTGTAGTAACATCCCATAATGCAATAAATATTGATATCAAAGCATGATGCAAAATTGATGTATCAGGAGTAATAGTAGTAGATGCAGGCAGGAGTCGGTCTACTAATCTGGGACGTGATGCCTATATAATGATTATTGCCTTAATATTGTCATGAGTATTTAAAGTTCTATCAATTTCCCAACAGTAATTTGTTTACCCACTATATGCTATTTTTCTCGAGAAGCCACTAGTGAAATCTACAGCCCCCGGGTCTCTTCTTAATTATATTTGCCTTCGAGATCTATTTTTATTTACTTTTATTTTCAGATCTGTTAATCCAAAAATATAGAAAATACCTTGCTGCAATTTTTAGTTATTTATTCTATCACGCGTTCCGGCGAGATCTATTTATCCAATCTACTACAATTTAACCTATCCTTTTACCCGTGAGGGATTGACAACCCCTCTCTTACGTCGGGTTGCAAGTATTTGTTCTTTGTGTGCAGGAGATGTTTATGTGGTGTTGCGTGGTTCTCCTACTGGTTCGATAACCTTGGTCTCATCACTAAGGTAAATTCCTACCGTTGTTGTGCTGCATCATCCCTTCCTCTTTGGGGAAATACCTACGCAGTTCAAGCAAACATCAAAAGGAATTTCTGGCATGAATGAGTTCTGAAGAGTGAATTTTACAGTTTTTTCTTGTTGGTTTTACTTGACAATTCAAAATCAATAAGGCGGAAGGAAATTAGCACGACGGTGAATAAAGGTGCTCCTTCCAAACGGAGGGCCTCTACAGATTCTACTCTGCCCCCCCCCCCCAAGAAGATTTGCAAGACAACACATGCATAGACACTCAACGTAGTTGTGTTGATGATGAGCACGTCTCCCCTGGTGCACCATCACAGGTTCTCCCTCTAACTTAGCACTGTATATGTGGTTGCATGTTATGTATTATGTCTATCTTGTATTGCTTCTCACTTTTTTGAATTCCATCTGCTTACTTTACACATTATACCTGTGAATATGACATGTGTTCCTATTTCTAGAACAGACAATATATGTGTATCACACCATGTTCTTACATCAAAGTACTACTGTTGTGTAACCTGCAACAATCACTTATCATAAGACACGTTTGACTTGGGAGTGTGATATAGGTTACATCTCGCATTCTTTTCTAGCTTGTACTACTTCTAATTTGTTGAAATGGCACTTGTGACGAGACAGTTTTAAGTTGGTAGAGTGATATCGATTGCATCTTTCATATGGTGTCTAGCTTTCATTGCTTCTAATTTGTTGAAATGCCTTCCTCTTAGTTTACACATCATAGCTATGAATATGCAATGATGTCCTTTTTTCTTACACATTCAATCGTCCTATCATGCGGTCGCCTTACATTAAAGTAGTGCTCGTCAACATCCTGCATCAATGAGTTCTGAAAAGCAAATTATTATTCATTTTTATTTTGGGTTTGACTTGAAAAGGCAATACAATTAAGAAATAGGAAGGGAAAAAATAAAGCAGTGACTGATGGCGGTCTTGCGGCGAAACAGGCATCCCACGTGCTTTCTCTAGCTTGGCAGTGTGATATTGTCTTGCATGTTGCATACAGTGTCTCACTTGTATTGCTTGTAATTTGATTAAATTACTTCTGCTTAGTTTACACAAATAGTTGTGAGTATGCCATGTCGTCCTATTTTTCTACATATTCCATCCTCGTATCATGTGTGTTGGGGATATAAGTGATGGGTATGAACCGCCCAAAAGGGGCCGGGTCATACCACTGACGATTATCAATGAAGATGGTGGGTCATGGTAACCCCATTGATGGCCCAAGACCCAGAGGAGACTTAAGGCCCAAGAGGATGAACCGTCATATGAATAACTTGTATTGTAAGGCAGGTTTAGTTAGTCACCAAGGCGGACACGTTGTCTATGAGCCGGCCGGGACTCTGTAAGACGCCGAGCGTCAACCTGCGTATATAAAGGGACGAACTGGCGGCGAGTTAGGGCATGAAAGAAGAGATCGAGAACTAGGTCAAAAGGATCGCTCCCTTGTAATCGAAGCCCAAGCAATACCACCCTACACTGGATTAGGCTTTTACCACCACCGCGAGGGGCCGAACCAGTATAAACTCTCTGTGTCTCTTGTCTCGTTTAACCCCTTCAAGCTAACTACGTTGTGATGGCTCCACAGCTAAGTCCTTACGCTAGGGACGTGACAATTCCACGACAGTTGGCGCCCACCGTGGGGCCAGCGCACGGTGGTTTTGAGTTCTTGAAAGGCAGCTTCATAGGGCTCAAGGGGTACTAAGGGAGTTCCGGACTAGGGGGTGTCCGGATAGCCGAACTATCATGATCGGCCGGACTCCAAGACTATGAAGATACAAGATCGAAGACTTCGTCCCGTGTCCGGATGGGACTTTCCTTGGCGTGGAAGGCAAGCTTGGCAATACGGATATGTAGATCTCCTACCATTGTAACCGACTCTATGTAACCCGAGCCCTCCCCGGTGTCTATATAAACCGGATGGCTTTAGTCCATAGGACGAACAACAATCATACCATAGGCTAGCTTCTAGGGTTTAGCCTCCTTGATCTCGTGGTAGATCCACTCTTTAACACACATCATCAATATTAATCAAGCAGGACGTAGGGTTTTACGTCCATCAAGAGGGCCCGAACCTGGGTAAAACATCGTGTCCCTTGTCTCCTATTACCATCCGCCTAGACACACAGTTCGGGACCCCCTACCCGAGATCCGCCGGTTTTGACACCGACATTGGTGCTTTCATTGATAGTTCCTCTGTGTCGTCACCGATAGGCTCGATGGCTTCTTCGACCATCATCAACGACGCAGTCCAGGGTGAGACCTTTCTCCCCGGACAGATCTTCGTATTCGGCGGCTTTGCACTGCGGGCCAATTCGCTTGGCCGTCTGGAGCAGATCGAAAGCTACGCCCCTGGCCGTCAGGTCAGATTTGGAAGTTTGAACTTCACGGCTGACATCCGCGGGGACTTGATCCTCGATGGATTCGAGCCACAGCCAAGCGTGCCGCACTGTCACGGCGAGCATGATTTAGCTCTGCAGCCGAATAGTACCCTGGAGGCCGCACTCGAACCCGCTCCGATCTTCAATTCGGAGCCGGCTGCGCAGATCGAGGACGGATGGCTAGACACCGCCTCAGCGGCTGCAGCCTCTACGGCGATAGAGTCGAACACTAACCTTGTCCCTCATAAAGCTCGTGACTCCGAGGTGCCGGACTCCTCGCCGGACTCTGAACCTCCCGCGCCCCCTCCGATCGAATCCGATTGGGCACCGATCATGGAGTTCACCGCAGCGGACATCTTTCAACGCTCACCTTTTGGCGACATCTTGAGTTCGCTAAAGTATCTCTCGTTATCAGGAGATCCCTGGCCGGACTGCGGCCAGGACAGTTGGGATGCGGACGATGAAGAAATTCAACGCCCACCCACCACCCAATTAGTAGCCACTGTCGATGATCTAACCGACATGTTAGACTATGACTCTGAAGACATCGACGGTATGGACGACGATGCCGGAGATGACCAAGAACCAGCGCCTACCGAGCACGGGAAAGCCACCCCAACTGACGACGTATACATGGTGGATACACCAAAAGGAAGCGATAATGAGGAAAAACGAGACGTGGCGAAGGACAACTCCCCCAACAAACAACCAAAACGGCGACGCAAGCGCCGCCCCAAGTCCGGCCTCGATAAAAACGGCACCCATACGAACCCGGCCCTAGAGCAGGGCGAAGCAGTGGACAACGCACATGCCACCAAGCAGCCAGCCGGACATGATGAACTGGACAAGCAACCCATCCCCGGCGAAGACGATCTCACATCACCAGAGCATACGAACCTTCATAAAAGGCTCGTCACCACTGCAAGAAGTTTGAAGAAGCAAAAGCGGAAGCTCAAAACAGCGGAGGACGCACTCAGAATAAGATGGAGCAAAGTACTCAACACCGCAGATAAATATGGCGCTAGTCACCAGACAAAGAGCTACCCGAAGCGCAAGCTGTTGCCCGAATTTGACGAGGAGGCCTTAGAGCCCCCGCAGTCAAAAAAGAAAGAAGCCGCCTGGCCGGATAGACGACTAGATGACAGGCCAAGAGCAACAAGGGGCGCCGCACACAAGCCGGCACACGATCAGCATAAAGATCCTCGGAAAAAGGACGACCCAGTCAGATCTATCTATGGGCCAAAAAAGACGACTCCAGGAAGCAACATAACCCGCCGAGCATTTGAAGACAACGGCACACCCAAATACAGGGGCGCGGCACACCCACTATGTTTCACCGACGAGGTACTGGATCATGGATTTCCAGCGGGATTCAAACCCGTAAACATAGAGTCATATGACGGAACAACAGACCCCAGAGTCTGGATTGAGGATTACATCCTACACATACATATGGCCAGAGGGGACGATCTCCATGCCATAAAATACCTACCCCTCAAGCTCAAAGGGCCAGCTCGGCATTGGCTTAAAAGCCTCCCAGAAAATACCATTGGAAGTTGGGAAGAGCTTGAGGATGCGTTTCGAGCAAATTTTCAGGGGACTTATGTCCGCCCTCCGGATGCAGACGATTTAAGTCACATAACTCAACAGCCCGGAGAGTCAGCACGCAAATTCTGGAACAGGTTCCTCACTAAAAAGAACCAAATAGTCGACTGTCCGGACGCTGAAGCCTTAGCAGCCTTTAAACACAACGTCCGAGACGAATGGCTCGCCAGACACCTCGGCCAGGAAAAACCAAGAACAATGGCCGCACTAACAAGCCTCATGACCCGCTTTTGCGCGGGGGAAGACAGCTAGCTGGCTAGATGCAGCACCAGCGACCCGAGTACATCCGAAGTCAGGGATGGAAATGGGAAATCACGACGCAGAAAAGATCAGCGCCGGAATAAGGAAAATGGCCCGAATAGTACGGCGGTCAACGCCGGATTCAAAAGCTCTCGGCCGAACAACAAAACACTGCCCCTCAAGGACAACAGTGACGAGCTATCCAACCTAAACAAGATTCTAGATAGACTATGCCAAATACATGGTACCTCCGGGAAGCCTGCAAACCATACCCACAGAGATTGTTGGGTCTTCAAACAGTCCGGCCGACTTAACGCCGAACACAAGGGGCTCGACACACCAAGCGAAAGTGACGAAACCCAAAAGCAGCACTCCGGAAAACAGAAGACTTTCCCACTAGAAGTCAAAACAGTGAACTCACTTCATGTGATAACACGAAAAGACAGCGCGGCACCTGCAATACCAGGACACCGCCCGCAGAATGGGGATAGACCCTACCAAAATTCGCCATAGCAGCACTTCCTTCAAAGGAGTGACGCCAGGCCTTTAAGCCAATTATACAGGCTCTGTACCACTAGAGGTTGTGTTCGGTTCATCCAACAACCTCCGTCGCGAAAAGCTCACTCTCCATCGCCCCATTCAACAGTAGCCCTTAAGCACTACTGGGGCGCGCAGCTTTCGCCAGCCCTAATGCAATACCACATTACGCGTTTCTTACGCTTAAAATGCCCGGTCAACGTGGCATAATCTCATTAAAAAGTAACTCCGAGTGTTCCTCGACCACGGAGAACGTGAGACTGCCTCGACAGCCACACACTAATCAGACCTTGCAGGTCAAAGCCCCTAAAAATAGGTCATTCAGACCTCGGACATGGTTAAGCGAGTCCGGCGTAACTAAACAAGGGGCTTCCCAGCCGCATATCCCCTTTATAAGGGGCCGCGTACTAAATGATGAGAGCCAATAAAGCTCAACTTTCTTCATTCTATTCTATTTTAATACAACTTCTGCACGATATTTCTTGGAAACTAAGTCCTTCTCTTTTACAGATGAAGCACGTGCTACACCCGTCCAGGATACAGCACAACGGAGACACAGGCGCAGACGTGCAGCAGGGACCCGTTGCAAGGATTCTTTTCAGATTAAGACCCTGCGTAAACCTTTCTTAATGTCTCTTGTTGATACACATCCCCCGGTTTCCCACCATAGCCGAGGAGGAGGCTGGCGTTTTGGCATCGGCCGCGTCAGAAGTTCCCGCCTGTACCTGGACACTAGGGGCTTAGGGCATTGTTCTGCCCGGTATCATAAAGACCGAACACCTCAGGGAGTGTTCGGCGTCTCGAGTTAGGCCTTATATGCATCAGCTCCGAATCATGTCTTTGGTCAAATGTTGGGTTTGCCCGGCTCCTGTGTTTTGCTGCCTTATGTTCCGCATCATCAGCTAACGCGGCACCAGGAGAACTACTGCGATTGTGCCCCGGTTCGGCCGGGCGAGCACCTCAGTAGAGAAAGCCGAAAACTGACTGTCATGATATAGCGAGAGACTGGTCAACCACTCGATCGACCATTGGAATGTTTAGAATTCCTCCGCTTTGACGAAGGACCGCTTCCCGGTCAGGCACATACGCGCCCCGAGTTCGGAGAAGAGCGGTGCCCAGGGCTATATAGTAGCCCCACATTCGAGCTCCTATGGCTAAGTGAAAGTGATAAAGCATTATAGTCCGGTTGCCTAGTTTGCTACGCTATCACCTCCTTAAAAGGACCAAGACGTTGGATTAAGTGTGAAAAAGCGCTTTTCTTTTTTGCAAACACCCCCGCACCATGTGCGTGGGGGCTGAAGCCAAAGACTGCCATCTTTCAGATTATACATACATATACGGCCGCACAGGAGATAGTTCAATACTTGAACACACAAGTATAAAAAGCTATTGCATTATAAACATGATCTCAGAAATCATACATGTCATTCAAACATAACATCTTTCGAGCACTGCGACTCTATTAAACGAGCGCCCTGCAGGACTTCCTCAAAATAGTGCTCGGTGGGGAATCGGCTTTTGTCCGAACCCCGGGATGCAACAGCGGTGGCATCCATCTCCGCCCAGTATGTCTTACCACGGGCGAGAGCCATCCGTGCACCTTCTATGCATGCCGACCGCTTCATCGCCCCAATACGCGGCATCGCCCCAAGGAATTGCTGCAACAAGCCAAAATAACTCTTCGGCTTGGGCCTTTCCGGCCACAGATGAGCGACCACATCCGTCATGGCAAGTCCGGACAATCTATTCAGCTCAGCCCACTCAACCAGCCGATCACTCAACGGAAGTGGACGCTCCGGACTATGGAATTGAGACCAGAAAAGCTCTTCCATTTCGTGATCCTTCTGGCTTCGAAAGTGCACGACTGCGTCCGCCGCACTCGCTGCCAAGTCCAGATAAGGATCCTCCGCACCGTACAATCGGCCCAGCTGAGCATACTTCGGATCCGTGAACTTCCTACGCAGCATAAAGGGCTTTCCAGCCACAATGTCTCCGACCTGACGCAGTTCCTCCTTCATAGCCCGCATCGCACTACGGGCATCCTTGGCTTCGGCGTCGGCCTTCTTCAGGTCCTCTTGCTCCGCTCGGCGTTCTCTTTCAAGAACCTCCTGGCGGTCGGTAGCAACTTTAATTTCGCGGCCATTCCGGCCATCTCCTCCCTGCTTCGGCAGTGAGCAGCCTTCTCGGCTTCTAGCTCTTCCGCTGCCTTCGAGGCAGCCGCCTCGCTTTTTCTGGCTTGCTCCTTGGCCCGAGCAAGTTCTGCTCGAAGGCCTTCCACAGCAGCAGCACCATCTGCATCAAGCATACAAATTGTAAGGAATGGGCGTCAGCTCCCTTACTAGGCGACCGCAGAGCAACCACATACCTTGTGACTCATCAAGTCGTTTATTGACCAGCGAGATGTCCGCATCCGCAACGTCGAGTTGCCTCTTCAGCTCGGCAAATCCATCAGTCCGGCTGGCCACCGAACGTTCCGCCACCTGCATAGGAAAGGCGACAATCTATAACTGAGATTATGATCCTCGGCACGCTGTCGCTTTCGACAGCATACCAAGTCTCAGGGGCTACTATCTATACAGGGCGCACTTCATGTGCAAAACTGTCAAAAGGTATGTCATTTTTTGCGTACCTCAAACCCCGTCAGCAAACTTCCGACGGCCTCATACAACCCGCTTTCGGCGGACGAGATCCTCTCAATCACCCTACCCATTAATGTGCGGTGATCTTCTGAGATAGACGCCCTCTTGAGCAAATCCTGCAGCTCCACCGACCGTACTCCAATGGGTGCCGAACTCTCCGGCCCCGCCGGACTCGGGGAGACCCTCCGTGACGACACCTCAGGGTCGCCCGCCCCGCACGACGGGGCGGCAGATGGAGGCGTTTCGCTCTCCATCATCTCCGGACGAAGGTCTCCCGACGATGAGCTGTGCTGAGATGGGCTGAGATCCGAACTACAAGGTGAAAACTTCGGTTACCCTTAGAAATTAAGCAGGGATGTCCACTATTACAAAATCCCCCCTTTTTACTTACGGCTCGCTAGAGGGCTGATTCCTCCGAGGAGACAGTACGGCCGGGGCTCTTCCCGGCACAGGACCTTCCGGTACAGATTTCTTTCCCCGCTTTGAGGCCTTGGCCTCCGGGTCTTCGGAAGCGGTCCTCTTCTCCCCCTGGAAGGAGGGACTCTCGATTCCTCCCTTACTGAAAGCCTCCGTGGCTGAGGTGGTAGTTCCCCTGTGCCCTTCTTCGCCCTCCTCCGAAGGTGCAACCTCCAACATTTTGATTAACACGGGATCCTGCGTGGTCTCAGGGAGGGGGGCCGGACACCGTATCAGTTTTGCTTGAGCTATCCACTCCTGTCCAAGGGATAGCTGGTTAAAAGGCAAACCCACAGTAAATGAATGGACGATGTGTCCGGACACAGGGCTACTTACTTGAGTATCCGGGCGATTGCAGCTTAGGCCAGCATCCTCGGTCAATTCCGGACGCATCTCTTGCGATCCGAAGAACAGTTTGTACATCTCCGCGGGTGTCAAACCCATGAAGTGTTGAAGAGCTCGTGGCCCCTCCGGATTAAATTCCCACAGGCGGAGGGGGCAACGTTTGCAAGGCAGTAGGCGCCGGATCAACATAACCTGTACCACTACGGCCAGATTGATCTCCCTTTCTTGGAGGCCTCGAATCCGGTCCTGCAACAGGGGAACGTCTTTGGACGGCCCCCAGTCACGCCCCTTGTTGACCCATGACGTCAGCCGCTGTGGAGGGCCCGAGCGGAAGACGGGCGGCAGCCTCTGCCTGCTGCCCCTGGGAGCGGTGATATAGAACCACTCCTGTTGCCACAAGCCGAGCTCCTCCTGAAAAGAGCCCTCGGGCCATGGAGCATCGGCCCTCTTACTTATAACCGCCCCGCCGCACTCTGCCTGACGCCCCTCAATCATCTTCGGCTCCACGTTGAAGGTTTTGAGCCACAAGCCGAAGTGAGGGGTAGTGCGGAGGAAGGCTTCGCAGACGACAATGAATGATGAGATGTGGAGGATGGACTCCGGAGCCAAGTCATGGAATTCCAGCCCATAGTAAAACATGAGCCCCCTCACGAAGGGATCCGTCGGGAAGCCTAAACCCCGACGGAGGTGAGACACGAACACGACGCTCTCGCCAAGCTCGGGAGTAGGAATAACTTGCCCTCGGGCAGGCAGCCTATGCGAAATCTCGTAGGTTAAGTACCTGGCGTCTCTCAGCTTTAGCACGTCCTCTTCCATGACGGAGGAGGGCATCCACCGGCCTCGTAGGTCAGGGCCGGACATTGTCGAAGATCGAAGGTACCCGAATCTGGAGCCCTGGGTGTTGGAACTCGGGGCGAGGGGCGGATTCGATAGAGAATTGAAGGAAAAGAACGGGCCTTGGTCTCATTATAAAGAGGAAGAATACCAAGAGCCGTCCCCGTGACTGTTTGGAACCTGCCTTCGATGGAGGGGGTGTGGCAATGGGCGCGGTTGGGTTACCCACGTCCGTATTGATGGGAATCCCGGAATAAGGGGAACACGACCTCTGCTTCGACAAGACGTGCCAAGGAAACCGCCTCGCTAAATGCGCTGAGGTGATACAATAAAAACAATTCGAGTAAAGGCTTGGTAATGGTGTGATGCCACGCCACAAAATACGTCAGCAGATTGAACTTGTGTAATATTATTCTCTCTACGGTGGTACGTGGAATTTATTTTTGCAGAGCCGGACACTATCCTGGCATTCACAATCTTCTATAAATTATTCGGAGGAAGAACCCGCCTTGCAATGTCGAAGACAACATGCGTGCCGGACTCGTCGTCATTGAAGCCTGGTTCAGGGGCTACTGAGGGAGTTCCGGACTAGGGGGTGTCCGGATAGCTGAACTATCGTGATCGGCCGGACTCCAAGACTATGAAGATACAAGATCGAAGACTTCGTCCCGTGTCCGGATCGGACTTTCCTTGGTGTGGAAGGCAAGCTTGGCGATACGGATATGTAGATCTCCTACCATTGTAACCGACTCTGTGTAACCCTATCCCTCTCCGGTGTCTATATAAACCGGATGGCTTTAGTCCATAGGACGAACAACAATCATACCATAGGCTAGCTTCTAGGGTTTAGCCTCCTTGATCTCGTGGTAGATCCACTCTTGTAACACACATCATCAATATTAATCAAGCAGGACGTAGGGTTTTACCTCCATCAAGAGGGCCCGGACCTGGGTAAAACATCGTGTCCCTTGTCTCCTGTTACCATCCGCCTAGACGCATAGTTCGGGACCCCCTAGCCGAGATCCGCCAGTTTTGACACCGACGGGTACGCTGTGGGTCGGATGACCAAGAGTCATCGTGGCAAGCTCTACATCGATGACGAGGGCTAGGGGCCCGAGGCTGACTCAATCGAGTATGGGTACCGGGTCCCCTTTGGCGGAATCCACATCTTCATCGGCAAGATTGGTGAGTCGGAAGCTGAGACGGACATCTGCACCAACATCGTCGAGTCGGCTCGGCGCGCGTGACCCACCAAGGCTAAAGCCGCCCCAAAGCATGTTTTTGTTGGTTTCGTTCATGGAGCGTGACTAGAAAGAGGATCTGAATCTGGTGGTGAGACAGTTATTTACTCCGGCGACGAGTCTTCTATTGGTGAGACCAACTCCATCTACCAAGTTCAGGATGGCAGGCTTGGGGGTTGTTCCGATGGTGACCCGGACCCCTACAAGCCGCCATAGTGGGTCATGGTCTTCATGGCCGGTACACAGCCAGCGCAGGACTCTATGACTGTGGCAGCCATGATCTCCGGGTCAGCAGCGGCGATGGCTTCCGGGGTAGGAGGTCATGTGCGCCCGCCAACTCAAGTTTTGTCTGATCTGTTGGATTCTCTAACAACATTGTTAACAGCAGAGGTTAACCCGACGAATCAAACTCAGCGTAACGCGGAGGTTGCAAAATTGCGTGATAAGATAGCACAGGCCAAGGAGGAGCTAAATACGGAGAATACCCAGATGGCAATAGAGCGAGTCGCCTTACAGAGGGAGGAAGAGCGGCTTCAGGCAGAGAGCTTCCGCTTAAGCCTGGACCGGGATGCATCAAACTTTGTATTCAACAGAAGGCATGTGAGCAGGCTGCCCCCGATTTATGATGCGAGGAACCTTTACAACACGCATGGGCAGGAACCAGTAACCCGCCTGGAGTGGATCGAGCCGGTGAGGCGCCGGCAGCTTGGGAACCGGTTCAGCCATGAGCTGCAGACCCCCCACCTTTGAACTTAACCCCTCCTCGGCACATTCCAACACCTCCGGGGATTTTTTCTAACCCCTTGGATAACATGATAGCTGCGGCTACTTGACTGGCGGCTCTCCCAGCTCAGGATGAGTCGCCAGCGGCAATTGAAATACGGAGAGCCGAAGAGCTTCTTCAGATGGCCGTGGCCCAACAGGCGGCTTATTCGTACAGTCGTGATCGTATCCACTCAACACCATGTCCAAGCAGGAGTTGTAGCAGGCATATTGATGAAACGGCCGTGTCAAGCAGTGAGCGGCACCACAATCAGCCTCGTAGGCCTGACCCGCCGCGTGCTGGTAATGATGCTCAAGCTTTGGTAGACTAGGGCAGAGCAAGGCGTGAGTCGGATCTGGCAGCTCAGTTGGCAGCTCAACAGCAATCTCCGGTTTATCCTTCAACATCCCTGGAGGTAGGAGTGACCTCTAGAACCTTGGGATGCCATGTTTAGTGTCGGCTCTACGCAATGAGTGCTTTCCTAAGGATTTCAAGGGGCCCCATAAGGTGCCTAATTACACGGCGGATCAGCCTCCAGAGGATTGGATTGAGAGTTATGAGATGGCTATGGAGATGCTGGATATCGGTGAGGTTGCATGTGCTAAGTATTTCACCATGATGTTGGATGGGCCGGCTCATACTTGGTTGAAAAGCCTGCCTGCTAACTCTATTGGATCATGGGCAGAGTTAAGAGGCGTTTTATCCAAAAAATAAAGATACATGCAAGCAGCCTATGTCGATTCTGGATTTGGATTCTTGCATTCAAGGTGAAGGCGAGTCAACAACCCATTGGGTGCACCGGATCTCATCCATCATACACTCATCGGATAGTTTCAATGTCGGTTCTGTAGTCCTGATGTTGGAGAAAAATTGCCGTTTCATTCTCCTTAAGAAGAAGCTAGGGAGGCTTAAATGGCACTACAACGACATGGGGGAGCTAATGGTGGCTCTCGTCAAATATGCCGAATTTGATAGTACCAAGGACCCTAAGTCTAATGATGAAAGGCCGGGTAAGGGAAAGAAGGGCGGCAATGTGAAAGGGCAGCAGCATAACCTGACAGGTCAAAGTGGTAACGGTAAGCGCAAGGCTGATGGTAATTTAGACTTTGTGGCTAACACCAATGCGCAGAATAATAACCAGCGTTGCAAGGTAAAGCCGGCCCAGTTCGGAGGATCAAGATTTAACCTTGAGGCAGTAATGAATCAGCCTTGTCCAAGGCACGGTACGGGCGAGAAGCCAGCTACTCATCTATGGAAGGATTGCTTCATGAAACCAGCTACTCATCTGTGGTTCTATCAATAGTCTGGTCAAGGAAATCAGTAGCAACAGACTGGTTATCAGAGTAATCCAAAGCAGCTTAATGGTGGTCAGTATCATGTGTCCACCACAAGTCTGTGCAAGCGAGATCAGAAAATCCATAAGCGGGCGGTGAACTCTATTGAACCGGCAGTGCCCAATACTTAAGGTGGTCTGAGCAGCCTATTGTAGGGAGCCGAGAGGATCACCCGACCCGGGTTAACAATCCAGGTCAGCTGGCATTAGTGGTTGCTCCATAGGTAGGAGGATATAAGCTCACGAAGGTGCTCATGGATGGAGGCAGCAGTATCAATATCCTTTACTATGAGACTTTTTGTCATATGAATTTGACTGACGAGGATCTTAGGCCGTCTTCTAATGTCTTTCATGGGCTGGTGCCTGGTAAGTCGGCGCATCCTGTGTGAAGGATAACACTAGAGGTGGCTTTTGGAGATGACAATGATTCGAGAGCTGAGAAGTTAACCTTTGAGGTAGTAAAAATCAAGAGCCCATACCATGCTTTGTTTGGGTGGCCGGATTACGCCAAGTTCATGGCACGATCATGTTATGTTTATTTGTGGCTTAAGATGTCGGGTCACAAGGCCACCATCACGATGCATGGCAATAGAAGAATCGCTCTGGATTGTGAAGAGGGTGATGCTGCTTATGCTGAGTCGGCCTGTGCCATTGAGGATTGAAGTTTTATAAAGACAATGTTGACCTGGCGGATATGACGCCTTTGAAGAAACCAACCATAGAGAACGAGCCCTTAATGAAGTTTAATTCGGTAGATGATACTAAGGTGGTTGATTTGGTTCCTGGCGATCCATCAAAGCAGTTCATCATCAGTGCTAATATGGATCCGAAATAGGGAAGTGCGCTCATCAAGTTCATCCATGAGAACCGGGACATCTTTGCATGGAAGCCTTCTGACATGCCGGATGTACTGAGGGAACTCGCTGAGCACACTCTTAATGTGGATCCCAAGTTTAAGCCATTCAAACAGTTTCTTCGTTGGTTTAATGAGGATAGTCACAAGGCAATTGGTGAAGAGGTGACCCGGCTCTTGGCGGCAGGGTTCATGATGTAAGTTTTTCATCCTGAGTGGCTGGCTAACCCGGTGCTAGTACTTCAGAAAAATGGCACTTGGCGTATGTGTGTGGATTATACATACCTTAACAAGGCCTGTCCGGCTAATCCTTTTGCTCTCCCACGTATTGATTAGATTATTGATGCTACGACGGGTTGTGAGCATTTGAGTTTTTTGGATGCTTACCCTGGTTATCATAATATCAAAATGGCAGTTAAGGACCAGGAGAAGACATCCTTCATCACTCCCTTTGGAGCCTTTTTCTATGTGTCTATGCCTTTTGTGCTCAAGAGTGCCCAGGCGACTTACCAACAGTGTGTTCAGAATTGCCTCCATGGCCAGATTGGGCGCAATGTTCTTGCTTATGTGGATGAGATTGTTGTGAAATTCAGGACGAAGGAGACATTGATTGAGGATCTGAAGGAGACCTTTGACAATATCTGGGTCTACAAGATGATGCTTAACTCTGCCAAGTGTATTTTTGGCATACCAGCAGGCAAGTTATTGGGTTTCTTGGTGTCTGAGAGAGGCATTGAAGCTAACCCAGAGAAGATCAAGTCTATCACCTCTTTGGCTAAGCCAGCGTATATCAATGACGTCCAACGTTTGGCAGGTCGTATCGCGGCTTTGAGCCGGTTTATAAGTCGGCTGGGAGAGAAGGCTATCCATTTGTATCAAATGATGAAAATGATAGATGATTTTGTCTGGAGCGATGCTGCTAATGAAGCGTTTGAGGCACTTAAGAAGCAACTGGCTGAGCCGCCGGTTCTTGTAGCTCCTATTGAGAGGAGCCCTTGCTGTTATATGTGGCTGCAAACAACAGGGTTGTCAGTGTGGAAGTTGTGGTTGAAAGGAAGGAGTCAGGCAAGGATTATCCGATTCAAAGGCCGGTTTATTATGTCAGTGAGGTGCTCATTGAATCTAAGAAGAGATACCCACATTGGCAGAAGCTGGTTTATGGCGTGTTCATGGCTAGTCGCAAGTTGAAACAGTATTTCCTTGGTCATCCCATCATTGGGGTTAGCTCTACTCCTTTGGGGGATATTATTCAAAACAGAGAAGCCACTGGTCCGGGAGCTAAGTGGGCCATTGAGCTTGGACCCGACGGTTTGAACACTACAAAAAAAATACACTTCCGTGATGACACGTGTTTGTCACAGTAGGTTGTGTTTTTTGTCATGCATGTACATCCATGACGATTTTATGACAGAATCAAGATAGTCATACATGTGCTGTCGTAGAAGTGTTCCATGACATTACCAAAATTATCATCACGGAAGTGTCCACTTCCATGACGACAAATCGCGCGTCACAGAAGTGCTTTCGTCAAGGGTGACCTACACGTGGCATCCACCATAACGGAACGCCGTTAAGATATCGGGTCGGGTTTTGGATCTGATAATCCGTTAAGAGCCCCGGCCAATGGGGATTTTCCACATGTAAAATCATCATTGGCTGGAAGAAACACGTGTCAGCTCATCATTGGGTCAGATGTCATCCACTCATTGGATAGAAGGCGCTTATGATACATCGACATGTGGCACGGCCCAATAGAGGCCCATTCCTATGAAAAGGCCGGCCCGTTTGACTTGGTAAAAAGGTGGCGGGCCGGCCCATGGAAAGCCTGTTGACGGCTTGTTTGCATATAGCCCATTTACAGCCCGCTAACCCAACGGCCGTTACGCCCTATCCTAATTAGGCCCAGTAGTGTCATCTGGGCCATCCAATATGATTCCAGCCCGTTTTCACTTCTGGCCCATGTATGGCCCATGACATCCTTCGGCCCATATGAGGCCCTTTTTAACCCTTGACCATGTAACAGCCCGTGGTGAAACTGGCCCGCAGTGAACAGTGTATCACTTTATACCCATTAACGGCCCGTGGTGAAGCTGGCCTGTAATGAACAGTGTATCACTTTATACCCATTAACGGCCCGTTATTCCGTTGGGCCGTTTCCAGCCCATGTTATCTTTTGGCCTTCTTAGAGCCCATTTACTCTTCGGCTCATTTCCAGCATTTGTTTACTTGCGGCCCATTACTGTCATTTTCTGCTTGTGGGCTAAATTCAGCCTGAGATTACAGTCGGCCCGTTTTGTGGCCCATTAATACGTTGGGCCGTTTTCATAGCGTCATCAAATATGGCCGATTAACGACGGCCCATTATGGTCGTCCCATGAACAGACGATTCCAACTCTAGCCCGTTTACGGCCATAATGCGGTCTGTTATTGGCCCATGTTTGGCCAACCAATCATACGGCCCGTACCAGGCCCATTGATGATACGGCCCCTAGAAGGCCCATTGTGTCTACAACACGTAGAAGGCCCATTGTTTCTATGGCACGTAGGAGGGAAATGGTAACTACAGTAAATATGTAGCCCATGGTTATTGTGGCCTAGTTTTTAAAAAATAGGTTAATGCGGGCACTAGCAAAACCGCGGAAAAAGAACTGCACTGACTACAAGCAAAGAAATAAACAAGACAATAAGGAAATAAATAAGCAAGCAACTTACACTAGGCTATCACGGTTATTACACACATTACATCCACTGGGCATCAAAGTTTGCCACCAGTGCAAATATAGGGAACACAGCAGCATATAAATGCCGCAGCAAAACAAGTCCAGAACTGAAACCACTTCAGAAGAGCTCAAGAAACAATATCTTGGGTACCCATAATGCTAGCAAGATGCTTAGCAAGCTTATTAACTTTCTCTTATTTGGCACTTAAGTCCTCCAGCACTTGCTGTTGCACCAGAAAGTATGCATCTGAATTCTGCAGGGACTTCCTCAGTCCTTCGGCTTCCTGTCACATAACATCTGATCGATGTCTTTCAACTTGAACTTGAGACACAAGAAGCAAAACTGATTCAGGCAACGAGTTCGAAGAGCTGGTGCCAGCAGTAGTAGCCAGTAACTCGAACACTACATTAAGACAGGACTTTGGGGTTGTCTCAGTGTATTCAATATAGTTTTTATCAGCTTTCTTGGAGACCAATAGGGATGTCTCACTATCTTGAACTTTATCTGCATTTCTTCCTTTACCATTGCATAACAGGGTACTCTTCTCCAATATTTTATCCGCATTCTAAAAGAGAAACAAACAAACACATCACAGGTTTACAATGTAGTATATGAAACTCATTTTGGTAAATCAGTTCAGTAGTAAGGTGGACAATATAACATCATGAAACAAACATATATCAATGTAGTATGGTCACTGTATGGTCTATATAATTCTAGTTCATGTTGCCAAATCAAGATAGATACAGTTCGAATCATATCTATTTAAGACAAAGTAGCATAGACAGAATATAAGTGTGGGAAACTACACAGCAATAACAACACTTATAATGTGCATGGCATGAGAACATAACTGTCTATTCAATTGAAACTGAAATCAACATAGAGCAAGTTACAACAGCAAACAGCCAACAACGTTGAAGAAACAGGTTTAAAACATACCTGTTGCACCATTGGAGTTTCAATTGCATCCTTCAAATTTTAAATTAGTTGGTATGAGTAAATACAGTGATGCAAGAGCAAAGTAGTATGAACCATAGCTACGGAACCTAACCTGAGAACAATTCTTCTTCTGCTTTAAGCGTTGACTTGGGGTTCGGAGTGGTGGTCCTTGTGCTTTGGGCACTGCAGTTGCCTTACTAACTGCTCGTGTTTGGGTGCTCTGTGGTGGAGACGGTGTTGTGTCAACGGGAACTGGGTGTCTATATACTGGGGTTGGGGTTCGAAGGGGTGTAGCTGGTTCTCTGTCCAACTGGGTAGGGGTACAATCTGCATGAGTGTGGGTTATGTGTGGTGGGTCTGGTTCTTGGGCAAGTACAACCATGGTTCTATCTGCATCGACAGGTAGCACAATTTTTTCTGAAGACCGTGTTTTTAATCCCACAGAAACTGCCATCACTCCCTCCAATTGAAATGGCTGATAAACAAGAAAAGTAATTGAATGTATAGACATTGTAAGATAGACAGGTGCAATGGATAGTAGGGAAGAAAACAGGGCATGAAATAATTCACATTTATTTTGTCTAACCAAACAGAATAGCAGGACATAATTTCACATATATGATGGCTAATTAAACAGGATAGCATGACACAATTTCACATGTATGATGGCTAACTAAACAGGATAGTATGACATACTTCAAAATATGATGACTATGTAAACAAGATGACATGATATAACTATACGATGTGTCTATTAAAGTGGTTGGCATGCCATAAATCACAAACATGCCGTCGATGGAAACATGATGGCATGATATAATTCACGGATAGAATGACATAATTTAAAATATGATGACTATGTAAACAGGATGAGATGATATAACTATATTATGTCTTTAGAAAATGGGTTGGCATTCCATAATTCGGATACATGTTGTCTATGTAAACAACATGGCATGACATAATTCAAATATATGATTTATATACTAAGGAAGTGAGCAGAGGGCAATCGCATATATGATATGTCAACTAAGGAGATGGCATTCAATATTGTGTATATGATGTAAAAACTAAGCATTGCAATACAACATATGCATGATATGAGTAATATAACCCTGCCAAGTTTGAGCATACACCTCAGGGGGATAATAGGATTGGTCATCTGCCTCTGAATCCTCCTCTAAAAAGCTATTTGTAACCAGCAAGATATCTGCTTCAGCAGGTAGCATTGTCTGCTCTGAAGACCTTGTTTTCACTCTAGATTTCTCCATCACCAATTCAAATGGCTGATGCACAGGAAGAGCGGTTGAATATACAAACATTGTCGACAAAAGCAATGAGAAATACAAAAAAAGGACGGCATGATATAATTGACATATATGACGCTTGCCTAAATAGCATGGCATTGCATAATTCACATACATAATGCCTTGCAACAAGATAGCATTGCATAAGTCACATATATAATGTCTTTCAACAAGATGACATTGCATAATTCACATATATGGTAATTAGACACTAAACAGGTGGCATTCACACAATGCATGTCTAAACTAAGCAAATGACATAGCAATGCAAGATACCATACGCACGATATGAGCAACATAACCTTGCCTAGATAGAGCATGCACCCCGGGGGGAAATATGGCTGGTCATCTGTCTCTGAATCCTCCTTTGAGGAGCTATCGGTAACCAGCAAGACATGCGCTTCATCAGATAGCATTGTCTGCTCTGAAGACCTTGTTTCCACTCCAGATTTTTCCATGACCGTGCCGAATGGCTGATGCACAGAAGAGTAATTGAATGTACTAAAATTGTAGACAAATTTAACACGTAATAAAAAAATGATGGCATGATATAATTCACATATAAGATGACTGGCTAACCAGGGTGGCATTGCAAAATTCACATATACGATGCCTGGCTAAACAAGATGGCATTGCATGATTCACATATACAATAAAGAAACTAAACAGATGGCATTGACACAAAGCATGTCTAAACTAAGCAGATGACATCTTTAATGTATACAGTAAGCAATGCAAGGCACCATATGCATGATATTATCAACATCAGCATGCCAAGTTAGAGCAAAGACCTCATGGGGTAAATAGGAGTGGTCTTCTCCTTCTAAATCCCCCTCAGAATAGTTATCTTCCTCTTGATTACAATCCAAAATGGGTGGAGGGGGGCTGCCTTTGCGCCCACCATGGAACGACGTTTGCATGAAATTTTATTGCCACGCAAGGCTCGTCTCTTTTTCTCTACATGATCAGTTCCATTGTGTACAATAATTGGCATGTAAGGAGTGCATGCACAAATCTAGAGTGATGGTAGCAAACTGTGGATAGACCCAAAACCAATGATATCAGGCAGATAATAGCTTTAGTTAAAAAATACAGATAATAGCTCCTTTAACGTTTGTTTGCAGCCAACATGAAACTCATAGTAGACACCGGAGATTAACCAGATAGTAGACAGATAGTACTAATTGCTGCCCCAATATGTACCCCACAACCATTTAAAAACTCAAGTTGCAGCATTAGTTTGGACCTGACTCAGAGTCTAATAGGTGAACACGACGATAATGTAGCATGTCATCATATTAAGCGACGCGTAACGTAAGCAGACACGGAAGAGTGCGACCTATCTTGTGGACCCGTGTAGTCCTCAAGGTCATCTGCTCGGTTGATGATGGTAATGCAGTTGTCGTGGCTGCCAGCGGTGGGGAAGAAGATCTGAGGCGGCGAAAGACAGTCTGGAGAGCGGATCCCTGCTGTGATGAACCCTTCCATCGCTGGAGCAGCTGAGCTGGGGTGGAACATAGCGCCGCAGGAGCAGGACAAACCACACAAAGTTTTCTTTGACACATATCTGTAACATAAGTAATTGAGTAAGGGCTTGTTTGTATTTGAGGATTCTAACAATTCAGGGATAGGAAATAGACAGGAATACGATAGGAATGCACGTACAAAAAAGAGAATTTACGAACATAGGATTTCTGCCAATCTGGGAGTTTGATTCACAACAATTGGAAGATCACATGATGCAAAAAAGCATGGTGAGATTAAGTCAAACCACATGAAAATGTACGGTTATAATGCTATTATGCTACTATCTCTTAGTCTTGTGTTTGATGAATAGGAATATGAAAAGGAGGACAAGTGGAAATTAGAATTCTGACGGTTTTTCTTTCAAGGAGACACTAAAGGAACAAATCCTATAGTTTTCCTTTGCTCCATTCCTTTGCACCAAATTCATGAAAAGTAGTACCATAGGAAACTTTCCAATTCCTATGTTTTTCATTCACTTTTCCTTTCAAGCACTGGCGATTCTAGTAGGCAGGCTTGAGCAAGGAAAATCCTACACTAAAAAATGTTTTTGTGCTACTTCTATTACTTTGGACCAGACCACTGCCATACTACCTCAACTCCCAGGCCCATCGACAAATGCACATCTCAAACGCGCAGAGATAAATAATGATGGCGTTCAAGAGAGTCCATCACGGATAGCTAAGTTGCCTGGTACCTCACTGCTTGCCATATAGTAGGATAAAATAATTGTATTTCCCGTTACTATGAGTGCTCAGTGGACAATATATATAACATGTAGAGTAAAAAAGAGATGCAACAAGTGCACAACCTCTTTGGCGAAGCCATGTCGATCTCAGCATGATTGGGATGGCCGGTGAGGATGCTCCAGCTGACTTGGCTGTCGGAGGAGGGGAAGAATATCTTAGGCGTATGGATATGGAGCCTGAGGTACTGCTCCGCTGTGATGGAGGGTTTCGTTGTTGGAGCAGCTCCGGTGAGTTGTACGACGCCGAGGCTGAAGCAGAACAAGAGAGACAACGTTAACCTGAGTAGAATTCTAATAGCATCTCCAATACATGACGTAAAATACATAACCACAAACTGCTAGATGTAAAATACATCAGCCGCTCATCTCTGAACTTAACTGTCGAAACTGAATTTAACTGTCGAAACTGAACTTAACTGTCGAAACTGAACTTAACTGTCGAAACTGAACTTAACTGTCGAAACTGAACGCACTAGCAAGGTGATGCTACATGTCGGTCTACTGACTTTTTCATCTCTGGTCAGTCGATTTTGCAGCCGTTGGATACGAAATCAAGGGCCTGCGGTTCATCTTCAACCTCCACCCCCCTGAGCCGCCAGCCACCACCGGCCAAACAGTAGCCGCCCGCCGCCAGCGGTGCGCCGCCCCGCCCGCCCCGAAAACACTCCCCACCGCCGGTCCGCCACCGCCCCGGCCATCCCTCTAGGCCCCCCTCGTGCCGAGATTTTTCTCCCGCGATCCCCACGCCACCGCCCCGCCACCGCCCCGCCACCGCCGGCGACCACCACCCCCACCCTGAACCCTAAGATAGATAGTGGGGTACCTCTCCGGCGAGCCCCCCTCCCCGTTGCGGCTGGTTCTTCCTTCACCCCGGCGAGCCCCCCCACCCCCTGAAAATTGACTGAACCAAAAGTCGATTCAGTCGAATGAAGTGTAGCTATATCGGAGCAGCATCACAAGCAAGAGCAAGAGCGAGAGCAGCAGCGCGAGCAAGAGCAATAGCAACAGCAGACCAGGCAGGGGACCGAGAGCAAGAGCAGAGCAGCAGCGCAAGCGAGAGCTAAAGCAGCAGCAGCTCCTACTGATGTGGACACCGTTGCTCACAAAAGTCGATTCAGTCGACTGAAGTGTAGCTATATCGGAGCAGCATCACAAGAAAGAGCAAGAGTGAGAGCAGCAGCGCGAGCAAGAGCAATAGCAAGAGCAGACCAGGCAGGGGACCGAGAGCAAGAGCGGAGCAGCAGCGCGAGTGACAGATAAAGCAGCAGCAGCTCCTACTGATGTGGACGTCGCCGCCGAGGGAGCGACACCATGGAGGAAGTGGTCGGCAACACCGCCATGGATGGAGCCGCGCCGTGTCAGCTTGGGACCGAGCGACGGCAGCACCGTGAGATCGAATCAAGAAGAAAATGCGGCGATTAGTGTACAACCTCTTTGGTGGCGCCGATTAGGCCGTAGCTTCATCCGAGGAAACGGTGACGATGACGCTCTTCCGGTGGTGCAGATGAAGATGGCGGTGTGGGAATGGAGGTGGCGCGAAAGACAAGGGGAACGTCGGGGCAGCTCCTTGGAGGTGGAGGACGGGGTGGCTGAACCAGCGGGATGACGAGATCGGCGACGGATCCCCATCCGGTACGGTGGATGGGGGACGTCGAGGTGTTCCTGTGGACGACGTCGTCGGGGAAGAGGCTCCGGCTGGGTGGCGGACGGAGCAGGGTGTGGGGTTTCGTCGCCGATTTTCGTGGCCTCGGTGTACGAATGGGTGGGCGGATGGGATGGTAGTGGGGAACCATGGCTTAGGGACGCGCTTGACCAAAATGTGGGGTAAGTTACGAAAGTAACCCCATCGATTTGAGGCGGTTCTTTCGGTTCAGGGGTACCACGGGCATTTCGCATGTCGGGATTTCATAGGAGGTGGGAGTTTTTGCGCGCGTTGTAATTTCGGAATAGCAAGGCGCGGGTTGAGATGGAGGGAGTTGTCGGAGCACAACGAGACAAAGATATATCTTAAATATTTCGGGCTAACAAGGCGCGGGTTGAAGAGGCAGGAGTTTCGCAGCATGATAGACATAGACGCTAGCTTGAATTTTCGGCATAACAAGGCGCGACTTGAAATTTCGGAAGAACAAGCTTAACGTGTACCCAAAAAAAAGACAATTTGCACCTCAACATGCACAAGACACACACACAAACACCATTTTAGACTAGAGTAAGGTACACGTGCATTGCACGCATGAGATTCGGCAACCAAATTATGAATAAATACCACATTATAGCATGTAAGCTTTGAGTCATATATGCATGATGTAGATGTTCGTTTGATTCTTATAGTTCATTTCAGTCAAAATCATCTAGTTTTATAAGAAAGCTAATCTATTTTAAGATCCATGGAATTGTGCGTTGTGAGACATAAAGTAAAAACAAATAATGGCAAATCATGTAGAAAAACATTTGGGCAATTCTGATACGGAAGATTCTAGAACAGAGAAGAAGTGCTTGTGTTTTGATGTTTGTGCATTATGCTTAAGTTCAACCATGGAGTCTTCTATATTGTACATGTGGCGAAATATGGTGGAATCTAGATGATATCCAACGGCCAGTAGTGCTCAAATTTGCCATCTTTGGACCATCGGATTCGCCTCATCCAACGACCATCTTTCAAAGTTAAAGTTACTCGCACACAATATGAAAAAATATAAAATATAATATATATATATAGGGGTATAGATATACATATGTGATGCGAAAGCCACCCATCATCTCCAATTAGAATCATGTGTCCATGCACGGATGCGAAGTGGCCAAATGATGTCTGCCATCGGTATCTCAAATTCAAAAAAGTCTGACCTTGTTCAATGTGTATACATTACAACATGCTCGTTTCCAAACCACACCACGCAGATCTCCATTATATTCATGCATGCATGGGTTTCAAACATTAGGATCTCTTATTCAAATATTTGAATTCAACTTTACATTGATTATGACCTCACCTAGTCTTTTACACCCACACAGTCGTCTTCTGTTTATAATTGTACCACTAACTTTCTCTCGTGCATGCATGCACACACACTACTAGTCGGCATTATCCATCGCACACATGCAATCTTTTTCTTCAGGTCGGTCTCCCATGAAGGCACACACCCACACACATCCCCCTCTCCATCATATTGGGCATTCTTTATCTCTCACGCGTGCATGCGCAATGATCGATGTTCCTCTATGTATGTGTGTATATAGCTAGGTCTTTCTTAGTTTTCCACACAAACTGATCAATCGATATATCCAGTGAGGTCTCGCCCTCTTTCCCACGTCCACATCGATCAATCTATACCTCATTATATAGGATTAACATATATAGCTAATACACCCACATTAATTATATATGCAACGTCCCCCTCTCATCATCCATGCCTTCCACTTCATCTCTCAGAAGCACGCACAATGGCCAAGACAGGGGGCAGTAAGGGCCATGCCCCCCCTAACATAACTATCTATCGAGGCTAATATGAATGTGATCATTAGACAATTGCTTCTAAAATGATTTAAGTTCATGAATTGACCCTCCTCGTAAAGGATTAGCAATGCTTGGCCCCCTAGCTCATTTATTTTTCATGGCTCCGCCACTACGCGCAACAGCGCACGTTCTCGCCCCCTCTCTCTAAATATCGGTCTCGCACTTGAGCATTCCTTCATATTCTCCCTCCAGTCGGCCCCTCGCACCATCTTCTAGCCCCCCACCGGATTTTGCCACATGTACAATCTAGCAAACTCCATGGTTGAACTTAAGCATAATCCACAAACCTCAAAACAACAGTTGTTCTCTTTTGTTCTAGAATCTTCCTATCATAATTTCCCACACTTTTTTTCTAGTTAAAGATTGCCATTATTTGTTTTTACTTTATGCTTTACAATGCACAATTCCATGAATCATAAAATAGATTAAGGGCTTCTTTGATTCAAAGGATTCTCAAAGGATTTTTGGAGGATTCTAATCATTAGGAATATTTCCTATCTTGGTTGTTTGATTTGTAGGATTGTAAACCATAGGAAACATCCCATCCACTCAAACCTCATTGAAAGAATTCTATGTTTTTTCTATGCACAATCAAACACTCGTACAATCCTGTAGGATTCAAGGCGACATTCCACTATACTCCCATGTTTTTCCTATTCCCACGTTTTGGAAATCCTACGAATCCAAGAGGCCCTAGCTTTTTTATAAAAACTAATTGATTTTGAATGATATGAACTATAAGAATTAGACGAAGGTCTACATCAGGCATATATGACTCAGAGCTTACATGCTATAGTGTGGTATTTATTCATAATTTGGTTGCAAAATCTGATGCGTGCAATGCACGTGTACCTTACTAGTACTTCAAGTATGTGCAAAACTGGCATGCTACACAGTGTCTCTCTTACAGTTCATGAAGCCATGTGGCACATGTGGAGGTGTTGTCGCGACCTCCTTGCGCGGATTGATCACAGTGACATGCTGCTGGTTCCAGAAGAATGTACTCGTCCTCCCTAAGCCATACTGGCGGTACATGCACGAAGCAAAGATGTGCACGCACGCCACACACACACTCATTCCCTCGCACGCACATGCAGGTACACGGGCGGGCGCAATTTTGTACCAAGATCCACCCCATGTGATAATTTGATGCGTGTAAAGTCGTTCACTTCATTGATGGTCAATTAATACAGCGCATGCAAATTGAGTGGACGTGAGGGCAGAAGAAAGACATATTACTCCATTGCGCGCATGCAAGTAGTTAAATCATGGGTTGCTAGTAGTACTTCCATTGGTCTCCTCCGTATTTTGTGCCAATTTTTGACATTAAGACTAGCCACAATGGTGAGTAACATACACTAGTAACATACACATATTCCTAGACTATGTTACTACCTTCATAGTGGGTAGTAACATGAGTGTGGTAACATCCAAAGCTTTATTTATTAGGTTATAGACTCATATTGCATTGGGACATGTGATGTTACAGTAACTAGCTAAGTTACTATAACTACCTCTCTCTTCATTAACTCATTGCCACATAAGCAAATTTGTTGATTTGGACTTGATGTTACTGCTGAAGTTACTCCCACTGTGGCTAGTCTAACATAATATTTACGCATTTGAGCAGTGTAGTCTACTTGAAATTTATGTTCCGCTAAACTCATCGGGAGCCGTTTTGGGCCTCGAAACCAAAACCATCAATTAATCTTTACCTTGTTCCCATCACATTCGAAAGCCTGCTCACACCTACTAGTACGTACCAAACCTGAACGTGTTCCCACTATGCAGGTATTAGTACTAGTGCTAGGACTTAGGTTATAAAAAGGGGAACTACCTAACCGAAAATTACTCTACCTTTCCCCCTCATAAGTGCTTCTTCTTCATCCGTCCTTGCCATGGACGGTGAGCAGAGCTCTAGGTCGAGAACTACTCGTAACAAGTGAGTGACAACCAAGGCTGCGAAAAAAAAGAGGGCTCGCCGCCACACAGAGACCTCGAAAGATCTCTCGCGGGCAGGCGATGGCTCCCAGGAGCGCCCTAGCCGTGGAGGCGAACATGCCGATCCGGCAGTGCTGGAGTCATTATCCCTCGACGGCATGCCCGATCAGCTCAATAAGCACCTCAATAAGCAGAAGGAGTTCATCCAAGGCTTGGTGGAGTTGCTGAAGGGGAGCCTCGACGACATGCCCGCTGAACTCAATAAGCAGGGGGAGTTGACCGCCGGCTTGGTGATGCTGCTGAAGAAGAGCATTGCCTCGGAGAAGAAGGCGACCGGCGAAATCCTACGACTTCGGGAGGACAAGGTGAAGCTCAGCCACGAGATCGACCTGTTGAAGGAGAAGAACACCGGCTGGAAGAAGCTGCTTGAGAATAGTAGTTACTCGATGAAGATGTTGCAGGCCCTCGTCATGGAATAGAAGGAGGAGTTGGCGAAGCTCTGCATCGAGCACCCGGCTGCTGTCAAGGTACGTAATGTGGCCGTGGAACAGATGATGAAGGCTCGCATCGAGAAATCCTGCGTCATGGACAGAATGAAGACGATGGAGGAGGAGACGCGCAAGGAGATGGAGCTCGTGGGGGCGATGAAGGAGCAGTTACGACTCCGCGATGAATTAGATCATTTGGGGTGATAATCTTCCTTCTTCTTTTGCTCCTGTGTTTCATCTTTTGCTTCGGGTGTTTCGCTGCACGTGTCACGTTCTCTGCGAGGCATGAATAGAACAATGCTTTTTTGAGGGAATGAATAGAACAATGCTAACAATGAGATGACTAGCACATTAGATCATTTTTTGTTGCCATATGGCACTGGGCTGCCATGTTTCGTGCTCCTCCATCCTAGTACTACTCCAGTGGAAAACTTGAGTATACCGCACGGTTCTGTGCTCCTCCTCTGGTCGTCGGCGCATTTATACGAGCAGTCAAATCACAAGGCCCCGCCTTCCAGCAGTAATGAGCCATGAAATCACAAAGGCCCTCGCCTCTCATGAAACCGACCAAGCTGGACTGCCCCACCCTCTAGCCTTTTAAAAATGTATACTTTTGTACAGTAGTAGTATCGATGGATTGCGCCATGGAGCAGAACTTGAAATTAAAAAAAGGTGGTACATATAGAGAGCGCTCGTCGCCAAATTATGCATATAGTACTATTGAAAAGGCTAGTCACAATAATGGTGTCCAGCACAACCCACCCCTCAAATAAAACTAAGCATCCTGGAATTCTTTGACAAAACTAAGCACCCTGAAATTCTTTGACAACTAAACTGCTGGCCATATGATGTTGGCCATATCTATTGTACGTATATAATGTGAAGAAACGAGTGGTAGTACTATACCAACTAAAATATGAAATTTAAGAAATACTAGTATGTACGTACTAAAGAGTTAAAGTAACAAGAAGAAACATAACATAGTTCTGCTGGGGGCTCAGCACAACACACCCCTCAAATTAAATTAAGCACACCTGAAATTAAACTTTGCAACTATTATGGTAGACACTGCACTAGAACCACCATGAGCAATGAGACTGCCACCTTACTCGGAGTCCTCATCCACGTCCTCGACTTCGTCCTTGTCCCTCTTCCTCTTGGCCGATACTTCTTTGCTTGAACCGCACACTTGGCTCTTGCTCTTCATCCAACCCTTGTAGATATTGAAACAAAGGTAACCATCCATTGTAGCATAGTGGATGTGGTGTATATCTAGTACATTCCGCTGCCATGCATAACGATGAAACGTGTATGGAGGTTTCCCCAGTTCACCGTATGAAGGATGAACCATGGCTCCTTCCAGGGTCAGCATTGAAGGTTGACGAGAGGACACCAGCCGATTCTTCTGGAGGTCGAAGGGGTTGCCTACAACGAGGCCTATCCGACCTAGGACTTCTTTGTCGTTACTAAAGTCTACAGTAACAAATTTGATTAGGTTGCTCTCAAGGAAGTCCTTAAAATCCAGGCATTCAATGTCGGCATGGCATATGTGGTAGACCAAGCATAAGTCATGCACGCAAACCTGGATCATAGCGGGCTTGTTCCTCTCTTCGTCCTTTAGATCCTTCTCTCGTCCCAGGACTGTGGTGTACTCAACATCTAGCCCAACGACCCACTCATAATTTGAGTTTTCGAACATGCGTCTGAAGCGAGAAAGGCATCCTTTCACCGTCGCGGAAGAACGGGTGTAGATGACGTCGAAGTCATCGCCGGTGATGGTTCTAATCTTGTACTCACCGCCGATCATGGAGATTTGGGACGCCATGGATTTGGGAGGAGGGTTAGGATTAGTGGAACTGGCGTAATGTGAAAGGACGGGACGACTAGGAGCGAACCGCCGTAGTATTAAAGGACATGCGGGGACGAGTAGGAGCGAACCGTCGAGGCTTTCCATTCTCCCATGATATGGGCTTCCAAGAGCCCTTGGATCTGAGATCGAACGATTGCATGGCATGATTCTAGACCTATGGCTGAATATCCTATCCTGGAGGGTTATTCTGCAAATTTTCAGCAACTTAGCATGCGATCGTTTGATCTCAGATCCAAGGGCTGCCAGCAGCCCGTATCATGGCCGCGCCTACCACGACCGTCGCCTCGCTCACGCGGTCACGCCCTTGGAGATTTAACACGGTGCGTTAGGCTATCTGATGTTGTCATGTCATACATAGTCATCACTTAGTCACTCATACTACAACAAGGTTAGCTATAAGGTTGGCTATAATTGTATTTTTTACTTCTCTCTATGTCTTTCTTCGTACTCCCTCCGTCCCATAATATAAGAACGTTTTTGACACTAATATGGTGCCAAAAACGTTCTTATATCATGGGACACATGGAGTACTAGTATTTATTTCATTTGCCAAGGAGTGACCTCTTCCAATGAAATGGTGTGCTTATTAGTTTTTTGTTGCTAAGTTTGCTTCATTTAATTAGCTATAGACTCAAAATCGTATTTTCACCTAGGTACACGCGCTTAGCACCATTTCTTCCTTGGGTCACCAAACTAGTCTCTCTCTTCTTGATTAACTTGCCACATCAGACTTTATGCCTATGTGGTAAGCTTAGCACCTGTAGGAGCAAGTAAGGCTGCTTGTAATGGGAGTATCATAGGTACTAGTATCATGCATGCCAACTATGCAATCTTGATGAGGTGACGTCAAATTAAATGAAGAAAAGAGAGAGTTGAGTATTATAATATGATATTGTATCATATTAAATGATGTGCTACTATGTGTCACGCATGACAATAAATAAACTATCCTATGATACCAACAGATGATACTATGCATCCCGGATGTAGTATCATACCAAAGTATCATATGCATGATACTAGTATATGATACTCTCCATTACGACCAACCTAAGTACAATATTGCGCTTTACATGGCATTTTTGCATATGTGGAGGAAAGAGAGGCAAGGAAAAAGTGGAGAAGTGGGCTCTCATGCAAGAGCCAGCCTCTACTACATGCTGGAGCATTGGGAGAGGCACCTGTATGGACGTGGTCAGGAATCGGGAGACTCACGCTGGTCGTAGCGCCGCAGTTAAAATGATAATGGCAAGTCAAATCATGTGGCCCCACCTGTCCAGCAGTAACTCGCTGTCAAATCACACAGCCCTACGTTTGCAGCAGCCTACTCCCTCGTCTTCTCGCGTCTCCGTCGAACTGACTAGGCGGAACTGCCCCGCCTACATCGCAGGAAAAGCCCCGCCCTCGACTTTTAAATAGTACAATATACTAATTTTGTATCCATGGATTGCGCCATGGAGCAAAGCCTCTAGAAAACTTCGGTACACATGTACGGAGTACACAGCACGCCCATCGCGTTCGCGTCGCACCCCAGACGGTCGGTTGGTCTGGCACGCTGCTCTCCGAATGGAACCCGCGTCATATTGCGTGTGCACACACATGTGGGACCACAATTGAGAATCAACCATAGGCACACTCCCCGGCCCCGCAAGTCGGGTGACTTAATAGAAGAGGGAGACGAGCGATAGTACTAGAGAAGTGTTGTACTACGTTGGTGCCTGGACAATCCCTGCAAGCCACGGAAGATCAATTCGTCCATGCATGTGACTAGACTCCAGCAGACATGCGTGGATTGGCTATCATCTACATATCGTGCAGGCTGTGTTGTACATGGCTGTAGTTGTGGTGGGAAATCTAAAAAAGGTTTCTTGTCATCTTACAAAATTAGGTGTCATGTGCTTCAGATCACTTCGAGGGTTAAACAACGACAACTGAGTTGGGCTAGTCATTGGGGGCACATGCACAAAGACTACCCGACTGCCATCTAGGTCAAGCCGCCTACGTTAATTATGACATCTATCGACAGACCCCTTTTCTATGAGTTTATGTTTAATTTGAGCTTTGTTCCTCGTCTAGTTTGTCCGTTGAGATTCATGTCGTCTCCTTTGGGCAGTGAGGTTATGATTTCTTGTCATGTGGCATTTTTTGGTGTTGTATGTTATAATCCGGCGCTTCAGATCAAATTGACGACTACTGCGCCTCCGGGCCACGTGCATGAAGACTTCTCGAAAGTCACTGACGAGGTCAAGCCGGCTCCGATAAACAAAAGAAAACTAGTATTACTCCACTATATAGGCAGGAGCCTCCGCGCTTGCTTGCTAGTGTTGCTCTCTTCACACTGTCTCAGACTCTCCAGATTTAAACACGACAGCGGTGGCCACACTCTCTCTCTCTGCTCACCGCTGGTCACAGATCCAGCCGGATCCTCTCCATCGAGGAAGGTGAGAAGGTGCAACGTTCACGCGGTCGTCCTCGGCGATGCTCTTACCCACTGCTGGCGCGTCCCGATTAGCCTGCCTTGCCGTTCTCTCCCAAGCACCGCTGGTGAGGGAGGGCCTCCGACCCCTTCCTCCTCGCTGCCATAGTGTGGGCAGATCCAGCCTCCCGCCGCCCACCTAGCGACATCCTGGCGACCATCAGGTATAACTTCCTTCAAAACCGTCCTTGCTCTACTTCCCGAGCTCCTGACGTCGCTTCATTTGTATATTTTACTATTTCTCAGGCCCCCTCGTAGATAGGATCGATCGGCTATTTGAAAACCACCTAATTTATTTACGTTGAGGTAAAACTAGTTCATGCACTCGAATCCAGTACTACTTTGTTCAAACAAGGAAGGAAGGGGGTGGGGGTGGGGGAGGATTTGTTACCTGAATCTAGGACTTGGTCGACAGAGGACATAATGGGGGCGAAAAGTAGCAGAGACTGGCTATCCAACTGGTCTCTAGGTCTAATAGGGAAATAAAGGGAAACGCAGTACAAACTCAATATAAACCCGATCTATTGGTTGAAAAAGGAAAGAAAGTGGGGACTGGGGGACAAGTCAATAGAGTAAGTCTAGCACTAGATTTGCTAGCCTCACACATTATAAGGTGGCTATACCGAACAAAAATGGGACCACCTAGATATCCTATTCTGATGTTTGTTGCCCCGAGCCACTCTTATGTAATGCCACTGGTAAAATGTAGCAGTTGCATTGTTAAAAGTAAGGACACGTTACATCAATGTTGTTTTCAATGTAATGCCTCCAGTAATATGAATCAATGGCACTTTTTTACATGTCCTGCTAAATTTCCCATTAAGATAAGTTGGTTCTTTTCGTTAGAAATGCAACTGCCCTGGTCCGCCTACTCTCCCATGCCCGAAGTAATGTTGTATTTAACGGTTGTCATAGTTAATCCTAATGCCCACACTAATATCTAGCAACGCCACTGCTTTAGAAATTGCTACTGTCCTTGTAGGATTGCCATTCAGATAAGGAACATGCTTCTTTTCATTTGATGCATGTTTCATCACTTTTTAGTCACCCTCCTTTCCACCTTTTTTGTGCAAACAGAGATATACATTTCATGCTCGATCTTAGTTGAACTGCACAAATGATATCCAAATTATAGTTGAGCATTCCAGGAGCTTCACAACCAACCTTGATGTTGCTCAATTTTATTGCAACTAATGAAGAAGAAGCTCTATGGGTTTAGTTTTCTGATGGAAATGGAATCGGGGCTGGAGCAATTTTCTTAAAAAAATTGAAGAAGAAGCTGCTAGCTCACGGGACATTACTTCATTTTAGGTGAACTGCACCAAAAGGTCCCATGAATTGAATCATCCATGTTGGTGACTGAAAGAGCCAGCTTCAGCATCCCAGTCTAAGCACCCCCGGCCTCCATCCTTGCGACGCATGGTACACCTCGTTTGCCACCTTCTCGACCCTAGTGTCACTGATAAAATGAAGTAATAATAGAGTTAAAATAGAGTGAGTGTCCTATTGTTAATGTATGTTTCATCAACTAGTCCCATTGATAATGTTTAAGCGTTTCTGCAAACTGGGGTGCTTAATTTTAGTTGATCTGTACAAAAATAGAGATTTGAATGTCTCAAGGCGCCTCCTTGTACTACCGCTGTATAGTGATGTTCATCACTGGCAGAAGGTGTATCTAGGAGACTTGGGACGATGTCCAGTATGAGGCGTACCGTATGAGGCATCGCAGGGTCCATCTCGCCCTCACAACATGGCATACTATGATACTATTGCAATATTTTCTTCTATTTATTTTGTGTGTTTCATCAACTAGTGCCACTATAATGTAATCATGCTTTTTCATTATCTATGCAAACAGGGTTATTCAGCTGCATTTTGGTGGAACTGCACAAATGTACGTATGGAACTGGCATATATGAAGAGTGCGAGGTGTGCCAAGTAAAAATTACCGACACCAACCAAGCTGCATGCATGCATTGGCATCCAACACCACCAGTGGGATGTGTGGCGCTCTCTGTGGACGAATCTTTCTCAGCAGCAAATCCTCTAACCAAATACTAGTAGCTTATATTGGCAGTTTTCTAGGGAGTACTCTTTTCTGAAAGAAGCACCAATCTATTTTTCTTTATTTGTACACTGTGTCACAACTTTGACCCAAAGGTCCAGAGCTATTTTAGGGTGATTGGCATAGTACTCGGAGACTGATTGTCACACTGATTGTAAGCATGAGCAGGTGGAAGATTAGGTTAGTGCGAAGCTTACCTTAAACCCAACCGCCACCATTGAAACGAGGCGAGCATCGAGGGAACTGTGGAGAACGGCGGGGAAGCGACGTCGCACCATCCGGCCTCCTCTTGAGATGGGAGAACGAATACTCCTGTGGCTCCAGCTGGCTCTGCACCCTCACGAACGGCACACCATACTCGATCGATTCGTTATGCTCTGGGTGCTCCACCTTCGACCTGTATGCCCACCACCTCCGCCTGACTGTCGCCTCGGGCGAATCTGTCTGCTCCATCGCCCAGAGGAGATACTCGATGAACTCGGAGGACTGCGGCGTGACTGCCGCCAAGGAGCACATGTACATCGCCGCCCTCATCACTGTCGTCTCGCTCTTTCGCATACATTGCCACATGGCCCGCACTGTCCTTGAAATCTCCCACTCATTGTCAAACCAAGTAAGGATCTCCTTCAATATGACTAACTTTGCCTGGTCGCCGCCGGCGATCTGCCTGATTCACTGATGCATCCTCTCCATAGATGTCCTTCTGAGTGGTCTGGTGCTAGCTTTGGAAGATGGGAGGAAAATGGTGGCCTTGCAATAGAGAAGAGGGAGAGGCGAGACGGTGGTTTTGGAATGGAGATGATGGAGAGGAGAGGAGGTGGTCTTGATATGGAGAAGATCAGAAGAGGGAGAGGCGAGACGATGGTTTTGGAATGGAGATGATGGAGAGGAGAGGAGGTGGTTTTGCTGTAGCGATTTAGGATTGGACGAGAGTGTCGGCGCGCTGTGATTGGATCAAAATCAAAATCAATTTACCCTTCAATTAAGAAAGCGACCCCACATTAACTAGTCTCCCTTTTATTCTGGGTCATAATTGACCATGATTTTCGCACATAAAATATATGTTATAAGTTGCAAAAATAATATAATTTGAAAGTACATTCAGATACGAACCAAACAATACAATTTTTGGTGACATGCATTCACATTTTGCTTGTCAAATACAGTACATGGTCAAACTTTGACCCAAAATACGCAAACAACAAAAAAATACTTCCAAGACCAGCGCGGCTCTTCCGCCCTTCTCCTCTTAAACCACCGCTGCTCCTCTCCTGTTCCAATCTAAATCCAGCGCCGCTCCTCTCCTCTTCCATTTCAAAACCACCGCCCCTGCTCTCCTGTTCCAGTACAAAACCAGCGTCTCTCCTCTCCCATTCTAATCCAAAACCAGCGCTGCTCCTCTCCTCTTCCATTCAAAAACCACCGCCAGTGAGTGAAGGTGTTGTGGAGAAGTAGATCGATGGAGGAGTACATCCGATACATGAGGATCGTAGACGGCGACCCTGTGAAGCGAGCTAGGATGTTGGAGATACAGTCTTGGTTTGACAACAAGGACCAACTAGCGGCGACGGCGACATCCATGGCCAAATATCTGCAACAGAGCAAAAAGGTGGCGATACTCTCGGAGGGAGTCGCGCCGGAGTACATAGAGCTGCTCCTTTGGGCCATGGAGCAAATAGAATCACCGAATCCGATCGTGAGGGAGCGGTGGTGGGAGTATCGATCCCAGATGGAGCATCCACCAGAGATTGAAGGATCGAGCATCTACAGGGTGCCATTTGTGAGGGTGTCCTGCCAGAGCGAGCCGGCGGAGTCTTCGTCGACCGAACCTAACTGCAAGAGGAGAAAAGCAGTTGGCCCGATGACACTTCCCTGCCAACCTCTCCCTCGCCGTTCACATCATCGCATGGGGCGGCTGTCTGCTGCTGAGGAATAGGAGGGGACTGCCACCCCAGCCCAATAGTTGGGCAGGTTGTGAATTGTAAGGAGGAGCTTAGGGTTGTCAGTATTTGCAGGTTGTGAATTGTGTTTTGTGTTGTGTATTTTGAGAGTACTTTCAGATATGAATGTCTTTTGAATGTCAAATTTGCAGTATTGAGCATATGAAGTATTTTATGAATTCTAGAGATCTATTTTTAGCACCTAAAAATGTAGTTTCATAGGAGTATAAAGGTGTAGACAATGTGATTCTCAGAGAAGAAACTGCAAGTTTCAGTTTCAGATAAGAAACTGCAAGTTCAGTTTCAGATAAGAAACTGCAACTTTCAAAGGTACAACATTTATATTAACATGGCCTTTTCAAACAGGGTTAACATCATGTTGAAAGTTTTCCCTGCACAAGTGGAATCGAACCCGGGCGGAAGAGCTATCGGGTAATGTCACTTGGCCACTAGGCTAGTTCAGTAGTTTCATTAATAATAAGGCACTTCCTCAGGTGGTCGGATCCCCTCCTGTGCCTTTGTGCGCTCGCCGCGACGCTGTTGTCTGCCGTTGTGAACATGCTAAACAAATGAGAGGAATCTGGAGAGGACTGTACGTGGAGAGGCGGACAGTCGGGATCCACCAAGTCTATGGCTGTACGCAAGCAAGTGCCTCATCGAAAAAATACTTCCTCCTAATGCTATACTGACATTGGGGCCCACGAGTTTGTCAACATAGTTACATTTTTCTAGGTGCTTCAACGTAGTTATTATAGGAGATAAATTCACGACGAAGCCGGGGAGCTGGCAGGTATCATTTATTATCACTGGGGCAGCAAGTATCAGCTGGGTTTTGGGCTGCCCCGTCTAGGCTTTCATTTTTAACATGCGTAGACAACGACCTCGGATGGGAGGTCCATAGGCCTGTTTGTATTTTCTTGAGGGTCGTCATGTAATGACCGGCCTATGGACCTCCCATCCGAGGTTTTATTTTTCCTGAATATCGGCTGCCCAATTTATGTATTTTTTTGAAGAAAACGCAGAGGTCTGTTCTATTTTTCTATATAAGAATAGGAACGCCAGGTCCAACTTATGTTTCCCTTCAAACTATATTATATATACTTAAATTATTTTATATGTTATTATATATTATTTTTATTGTCGTCATATATTTAACAGATACGTACATATGTAAGAAAACAATATCCCACATCTTATTAACTTATGAAAATAATTTCTTAACAATAAAATCCTGGATTGTTTTGGCAAGAAAATCCTAGTGATTTTGTACAAAAGCTTGGTAAGATTTAAGGACGAATGTAATAATATCACTTATTATTTAAATATATTTATAACAAAATGCCCAGCCCCTTTTTATTTTTTGATAACATTGCTGGCCCAAGCCAACATTATAATTAGAATCAGCCCAGCAAAATTGTGTATTTCGAGAAAGTGCAAATGGCCTGTAATTTTTTAGGAAATAAAATAAATGGGCCACATGGACGCTACATTATTTGTTCACCCAGCCCAGCTAATGGCTGTAATTCAAAAAAAATCAAGTTGACTATAAATTCTACCGTGCAAAAAAAAAGACCGTAAATTCTAAAAAAATGGGTTGAATATGTGCCACGTTTTTGGAGGCTGAAATGTGGGCAAATAGGTCGAAGCCAATGCAAGTCTTTGTCAATTTAGTCAACAAATGATTCTGACATGTTAGCCATTGGATTTACATCCAACGACCAGCATCCATCTTCAATCTCTCGTCTTCTTCCTCCAGTGCTGCCGGGACCACCTCCCGCCTCCTGCTACTAGCAGCTCTGCTTAGCACACTTCTCTATGAATCGCTACTCCACCGTTGGTTAGGCCATCCCTCCACCCCTCCACACCTCCTGTCCTTCTCCACCTACTGCCGAACCACACCACACTAGAACCAGTTAACCCTCGTACACCTCTCCGTCTGTGACTCTATTCCCGCATCTTCCCATCTCAGGCTCGTTGTTGTCCGGGGCATCACCGTTGTCCACCACCTTGGATGCACTCGGCGCGGCATGGTCAACATGGTCAACGAACGACACCATCGGAAGTAGACTGTTCATGGAGAGGCTGACAGTTGGGTCCATGGCTGCACACAAGAAAATGCCTCCTTATTACGCGCAAAATAATGATTCCTCCACCTAACATCTGGGACCCACCGGAAGGGCCTCTGTATTCCGCGAAAAAAACGTGCCCACTGCTGACAGGTCGGACCCACCAGCTATCTTCGCACGCAAGGAAGTGCCTCCTTATTACGCACAAAAAAATGAATACTCCCCCTGCCAGCTAGAACCCAGCATAGTGGGAGGCTGACTTATGGGCCTACCAAGTTGACGGGGACGGAGGGCTTTGTCAACTTAGTCAATATGAACGATTCTAGCTCCTGTTACCGTACGATGTTCATCCAACGGCCGTAGTGCTTCTTCAACCTCTGGTCTTCTTGCAGCCTCACATCGTAGCCGAACCAGTGAACCCTCGTGCTCCTCTTCGTGTGGGCATCCACTGCTGCGTCTTCCCTGGCTCCGCGTCCTCTCCTTCCTAGGCCTCGCCATCGTCCACCATCGTGCTACTCTCGGCGCGGCGTGGTCAATGTGGTCCACGACCGACTTCCATCGAAAGAGTACTGTACATGGAGAGGCTGACAGCTGGGTCCACGGCAGCTGCAAGGAAGTGCCTCCTTATTACGCGCAAAATAATTATTCCTCCACCTGACAGCAGGGAGCCACCGGACGTGTACGTACATACTGGTGGATGTAGAGGAGCGCACGTGTCGTAGTAGAGGCGCGCATGTAGCATGTACACGTACGTACAACGGCCAGTGTGCAAGAAAGAAAATACGGCCACGTATGTGTACATACGGGCGGGGTCTCGAACGCCTATTAGCGCATACGTACGGCCAAGGCTCGTGTACATGGCTGGGTCGGAACGGAGAAACAACATCGTCGTCGTGTTCATCTGGAGCCAACCGGCTGGGTGGGAACGCGCTACTAGGGAAAACCTTATACACAGAATGTTACGAGTAGCGTTGTACAAAATAAAACGCTACTGCTACTTAGTAGCAGCGTGCATAAATAAACCGCGCTACTGCTATGACTTTAGGAGTAGTGCGTACAAGCGAAAAGTGCTGCTTCTATGTTTGAACTAGGCGCACATGGCTAGCCCAACCTAGCAGTAGCGCGTATACTGGCCCAGCGCTACTGCTACTCTCCTTAGCTGTAGCGCGCTTACGTGTAAGGCGCTGCTGCTAACGGAAATAAAATAAAGTGAAAAACAAGTAGAAAAGTAAATGAAAATGAAAGAAATAGAAAAAGGAGAAAGGAAAAAATAAAATGTAAAGAAAAATAAAAGAAAAAAGGGGAAAAAGGAGAAAGGAATAGCAGTAGTGGGTTTCAGGAAACGCGTTGTAGCTAACTTAGCTATAGCGCGTTTTGGAAACACGCTAGTGTTACGTTTCACTTAACCCCCCCCCCCCGCCACCCGGCCACCACACTTCTTCCCCAATCCCTCGCCCTCGTCGCCGTCACCCCAATTCGCCGTCGCCCCACTTCGCCGCCGTCTCCTGCCGGCGTGGATGCCTGCAACCTCACCGTCTCCCCCCAAGGCCGCCGTCATCCTCACTGCCGCCGCCTGAGGCCGCCCGAGGCCTCACCGCCGCCGCCCGAGGCCGCCCTCGACGTCACCGTCGGTGCCCTCCACCTCACCGCCGCCCGAGCCCGCCCAAGACCGACGTTGCCCGTGCCCGAGCCCGCCCTCTCCACCCCTGCTTTCGTCACCGAGCACCTCCCCGCCACCGTCTCCCCCCTCTTTGTAAGTCCCCCACCCCTCCCGCCGACTCCTCTCTCGCTCTGCATTTTAGAGAAAAAATTAGTAGAGCAAAAGTTTGTTTATAGCAAAAAATTAGTTTAGAGCAAAGGATGTTAAGTAGTAGATGTTAGAGCAAAAATTAGTTTAGAGCAAAAAATTTGGTTTACAACGGAAGTTAGTTAGGGCAGTAGGGTTTAATTAAGGTAGATGTTAATTAGGTTAGGGCAATAGTGGTACTAGTAGATGTTAATTAGATGTTTTTCAGTTAGGGCACTAGAGTTTTGCTAGGTTAATTAGGCTAGTAGTGTTGCTAGTAGTAGTGGTACAGTAGGTTAATTAGGTGATGTTAAATGAATAACCTAAATGAATGAAATTAGTAGTTAACTGAATTTTTTTCCTTTCATCATTATAGAGCACTAAAGTTAACTGAATTTTGTTCTATTAGTAGTTAAATGAATTTTCTTCTACACTTTGTTTTTGAATTAGCTTGTGAAATTTGGACATGTGGTTGCTCGTGTATATTTGGACATGTGTTGCGGTGTCGAAGAGGGATATTTGAACATTGTTTCCAGGGAATGATGCTGAGTGGCCTATGTTTTGCCAGAATGTTGATTCATTTCTGTTCTAGCAAATTTCAGGTTCTCGATTTCTCCACTTTTTAGCAAAGGCCATGCCGAAATTTTCCGTGAATTTCGGCATGACTTGTGCTACAAACTAGGACATATCGAGTACTCGGGATTTGCCGCACCAGGAAGGAGTCAACATTCCTGCAAAACAATAGGCCTTTTTTATGTCATTATTCATTTTATTAGGTCTAGAATTAATTGACTAGATTTAATCATAGGAAACATGGCTAGCAACAATGAAGGACAGGGTTCTCGTGATTGCGACCAGGTCTACCGGGCGGCAGACGAATTTTTTAGCCTTACCGACAATCAACCGATGTTGTTGCTGGGCCCACCGGTGGCATCGGGGACTGAGACCGACACACAGACCAGTGCTAAGACTGAGACTGGCGCTGAGACTCAGACCGGCATCGAGACAGGTGGTGAGACTGAGACCGGTGCTGCCTCGGGGAGCGGAGCTAGTGTAGAACCAAAAGCAAAGAGGCAATGGCTTCCTAACAAACACAGGACTACTAGACTGGTGGTCATGGAGGTGGACGACGGCATTATTGAGCCAAAGGTGCCCAAGGAAGCGCGTCGATGCTACGGCAATCAAATAGGTTGCATCATACGGACAACCGCCACCATTAACAATGAGAAACTACAGAAGATAGAAAATATGAGGAGCTCCCTCCTAAAGAAGTTTCACCAGATATTCTTGTTCCCGGGCCGGAATGAGAAGGATTATGAAGATCCAGACGAGGACCCGACAATGAAGAAGATAAACAAACACGCCATGACCAAGTTTAGCGATGCGTTGGCTGCCTGGAAAACTCGAGTGAAAGCAAGGATCATCGACAAGAAGGAACCCTACTCCGAGATTGTAAAGGATAATCCGACAATCACGGAAGAGCAGTTTCAAATATTCAAGGAGGCTTGCGAGGCCGAAGCTGCCAAAAAAAGTCTAAGTACATGAAGGGACTTCAAGAGAGGAACATTGGGAGCCACCACCTCGGAAGCCGTGGTTACGGCGGAAAGAGGTCCAAATGGGCCAAGGAGGACGCGGAAGCCGCGAGTCTGGGCATCCCAGACCCCTTGGAGGATTTCACCATCCCGCAGGAGCGTGACGTCCTGAGGGCCCGGCACCATTGGGAGCCAGTGAAGAAGGTTTACGAGACAACATCGGTCATTACGAAGTTCATGAGACTGCTGGTAATTTTAGTTTCTGATCAATTCGACTGCACAGGTTAGTCATATTTGTGAACGATCCTTGTGCCTTTTGCAGAGAGAGCAGCACCAGATTGCGGCCAAAATCGACTCGTCGTTTGAGGCATTGGCGAGGCCCAAGTGGGACACTCCATTCAACCGGGCGTTGAACATATTGAAATGACAACCGGTGGATACTCGACCGTCGTATGGACGCGTGCACGGTGTCGCAGACGGCGCCACGTGGAAGAAGTACTATCGTGAGACCACGGAGGAGAGAAAGGAAAGACTTAGGTTAACTAAAGAAAACATCGACAAGAAGGTTGAGATTGCGATTGATAAGAAATCATCTCAGACAGTCGCAACAGCGGTAGCTGCCGCAAAACAGGTGGTTGCAAATTTGTCTACTTCCTTGGTGACGGGCGTTTTCACTTGGACAAGGCAAAATCCAGAAAAAAATGCAGAGGACTTTCCCCTTGCTGACTTCTTGGGGAGCAGCTCGACTAGCGTTGTACCAGCACCTGCTCCCGCACCGGCTCCCGCACCTGCTCCTGCACCAGCTCCCGCACCGGCTCCCGCACCTGCTCCTGCACCGGCTCCCACACCTGCTCCCGCACCAGCTCCCGCACCAACTCCCGCACCGGACGTGCTCGGTGGTGCCTCGTCTTTGGCTGAGCTCGACGCCCTCACGGTATCTGTCACACCGGCCCCCTTCAATATAAATGTATAATCTCCTATTTACATTGACTTTCGGATGTCTCACGTCGCAGACTTTTCTTTGCAGGTCGACGAAATCCCGTGCACCATATTGTACACAATCGGCGACCATAAGGTGGACGTGGGGAAGGCGACGATAATGGAGCCGAAGGAACCATTGTTCCACAGCCGGCCGATCCCCCTGAACGTCTTCAAGGTGTCCATGGCCAGTGTCAAACCGGGCCACGAGCATTTGCCTCCTCTAATACTAGTGGGTGATGACGACAAGACCCCGCGGTGGCTTGGTGATTGTTGCAATGGGTGGGTCCTGTTGTGGCCAAAGAGTCTGCTTCGTCTGGAGGCGGCCGGGAGCACACCCACGAGCATGCAGCCTCGGCAAGGTATGAACAGCAACACCCCACCTACCCAATTAGCCTCGGGTGTCGGGTTGGGTGATAGTGGACGGGGTAAGGAGGAGGCTCCATTAGTCGCTGATGACGTCGCCATGGATGAGGATGAGGATGACGATGGCGCTGAACAGTATGTCTATACTGGCGCCACCTCAGGGTTTGAGCGTCATGAGTAGGTGCCTGAATTACCGTCTCAACGTATTATGGACGACCTTCCGGTAGTAAAGAAGTCTAGGAAGAGAGCGAGGAAAGGCAAAAAAGCTGATTCTATGATCCAGCCGCCTCAGCAGCCTCGGCTTCAGGACCGTATAGATATCCCCGATGCAGATAAATGGCATATCCCCGATGAACCAATCCTACTTGCAACAGCGCTACGGGCCAGATTCGGCGATCTGAGGAGACTTCATGACGATGTGCTGCGGGTAGAGAAAGGCCTCATCGCCTCGAAAGATCCAGGATACCCACTCTACGTGGTTAATGTTCCGCGGCAAATGTCGTACGTCGACAGCTTCCCCGCGGATAAGTTCTTCCTCCGATTTGATTACATATTCAACATGTTTCACGTGAAGAAGCTGGATTTTACGTTTGTCCGCCTTTATGCCTTGCACATGAACTACATCATCGGGGTTGAGCAGATATCTCATATATGTGTCGCTAACCCGTACTACATGCACGAGGGCTTCTTGGGAGTCTGCGCAAAGCACGGTGAATACGCGAGGGATTACATCGTCAGTTTCATGCTCGCCAATAAGGACAAGGAGGCGATTCTCGTGCCTTATCATCCCGTGTAAGTCATCTGCGCTGCTATCCTTCCTTCGATTTCAATAATTCATTTGCAGGGTGGAGGCTAATTAATTTGAGGTGTACTTATTTTGCGCAGCGGCGGGCACTCCGTCCTCATCATCCTCTACCCCCAATTCTCCCACGCTCTTTACTTGGACTCGTCGAAGAACATTCACAAAAAGGATTACACCCACATCAAAGATGTTCTCGACAGTGCTATGTTTTACTACCAAGCAAGGGGTGGAGAGGTTAGGGACAAGAAGAGATGGGGCGGCAGGTTCGCCTTCAGCCATAAGACCGACTTCTGCTGCATCCAGCAACCGAACGATTCTCTTAATGATGGATTCTATGTCCTACACCACATGCTGGAGTACAGATGGGATCACCAGAACCTTCACATGTCACCTAGATCTGGCGATGCCCATATTCTGCAATGGGAAAAGGACATAGGAGATATCGAGGATCATCGACTTCGAGCTGAGTTCTATAACATCCAGCACGAACTTGCCCAAATCATCATGAAGGAGGTCGTCGGAAAAATAGGGATGTTCTACGGAGAAGGACAAATGTCGCGGGAAGACGTCTGAACATGGATAGCCTCTCAGCGTCTCGACATGAAGCCTTTCACTAAGCTCGGGGACTATCTCCCTGACATGGATGGATGGCACAACATGGTGGAGTGATTATCGATATATGACAATGTGTCTGTTTAGTCCATACTTTCTGTATGACAAAACTTTGAGTTATGCAAGGTGAAACTTTATTTTTTATGTAATTAAACCGTCCTCCTCCTCGACTAGCGAAAATCACTCTAGTTAGGGCATTTTGGGTACGATGAACTTTGTTATTTATGCTTATGATATGTTGTTTCTATTTTTGCCAAGTCTGTCTCTTTCTGTTGCTCAACTATATATGTTGCATATCATGAACTCATGTGACGATGCAAGTGCATAGATCATAGATGGCGAAGAAGTGCTACGCCAAGAGTATATATACGACAAGTGGCTGGAGTGTCAGGCCCAGGTGTACCAGTTTCCGGTTTCCGAGCGACAGGCAGTAGTTAGTTTAGGTTAACGCTAATGCGAGAGAGGGATGTGAACTCATGTACTCAAAGTGATAGCTCTTCTTGCGTATATCATTGTTTAGATGGATGACGATGTATTTGCAAGTAATCGAGACTTGTATCGCTATTTTCGAGATGATGACGAGAGACCACTTTGTGTTGGATGATGATTATGATGATGACATGATTTGATGAGACTAATTGTATGTATATGCTATAATTACATTTGTATGTGTATGATATGCTAAAGATTATTGTATAAAGCCTATTCAAATACAAAACAAATACAAAACAAATATGCAGGGAAAAAAACTAATAAAACTAGTAGTAGCGAGGGGGGGAAATTTAGCAGTAGCGCCGCCTTACCAGTAGCGCTTCCCTGTAAACAGCACTGCAGATAATATCAGCAGCGCCCTTTTCTAAAGAGCGCTACAGCTATTCATGTATAGAAGTAGCGTGGGACAACAGGCACTACTGCTATACGTTAGTTGTAGCGCCTTATTAGTAGCACCGGTCCCCGCGCTACTGAGAGGCCCAAAACCCGCGATGCTGCTAGGCTTTTCCCTAGTAGTGACGGAATGCGTCGTTGTATTCATCAGGAGGGCTTGGACGGAACAGGCGATGGAAACGAGGCCTGGCGTACCAAAGAACGGAGGAAACGGCCTTGTGTTCGACCGGCCACATTCGAAACGGGATCCTATTCATCGGGAGGGGTCTGGCGTACCGCAAAACAGAGGAAACGGACCTCTTACGGTCGAAACAGGGGTCCTGTTGTTCGGGAGGGGTGTGGCGTACCACAAAACGGACGAAACAGACTTGTGTTGGAGCGCTACGGTCGAAACGGGGGTCCTGTTCATCAGGAGGGGTGTGGCGTACCGCAAAACGGGACTCCACGGGATACTTTTCATCTCCACCGTCGACCTCCTCCAGCCTCCACGGGCTACCGTCGACCTCCTCCAGCCTCCACGGGCTCCTATTCATCTAGCCTCCATCGCACGCTACTCCATCAGCTACTGTTCAACCACCCCTCCATGGGCACCCCTCCACTGTCTACTGTTCATCCAGCCCTCCACGGGGCCGTCCTGTTCATCCAGCCCTCCACAGTGCCCTGTTCATCCAGCCCCAACCGGCTCGATCGATCGGGGTCCTGTTCATCCAGAGGCAACGCCACGGGGTCCTGTTCATCCACCCCCACCGCTCACTGTTCATCCAACCCCCCCCCCCCCCGCAATGCTCACTATTCATCCAGAGAGGCAGCATCGATCGGCTTCAGTTAGCAGCAGTAGCGAAGGAATCGCTTGATCGGGTTCAGTTAACAGCCATCGATCGATCGCTCGGGTTCAGTAATGCGTAGCCTGCAGTGCAATCGCTCGGGTTCAGTTAGAGCCCAACGCCCCGCTCGGGTTCAGTTAGAAACAACGCCTCGCACACACGCGCGTATGTGTACGAGAGAAACGCACATCGCTCGGGCCCCGACCGCCCACCGTGACCGGGAACTGCCCGAAATTTTCCTCGCCCTCACTTCTAGCACGGTTTTTCTATCATGGACGGCGTAAAGAATGTCATGCAGCTGCGTCTCCGGCCTGCCCAAAGCGAAAAGCCCATTTTCTGTCATGATTTTTTGTCATAGAAGTAGGAGCCCACCACATCTATGATAATACCGGCTTTTGTCACAATTATCGTCATAGAAGTGTCATAAGTATGATAGAAAAAAAATCGTTCGGCCCAAAATGTCACGGATGTGTCTTTTTTGTAGTGGAAGTATGTGCCTCGGACGGCTATAAAATCTCAAGCACTTGTGGACTTCATCAATGATTGGATAGAGTTGCAGATGCCTGAGGATAAGTCAGATAACACATATTGGACTATTCATTTTGATGGATCCAGGCAGTTGGAAGGCTCGGGGGCTGGAGTTATATTGACTTCCCCACAAGGTGATAAATTTTGTTATGTTTTAAGGTTGATATTTCCCTCGTACTAACAATGCAGCTGAGTATGAAGCCTTACTCCATGGTCTTCGGATGGCTAAAGAGATGAATCTAAGTCGGGTAAGATGTTTTGGCGACTCAGATTTGGTGGCTCAGGAAGTGTCAGGGACTTGGGATTCAAAGGATCCACTCATGGTGGCTTATCATGGAGAGGTTGATACTATTGCTGGTCACTTCAAGGGTTATCAAGTGGAGCATGTTGATCGTAGGAAAAAATGAAGCTGTTGATGCATTAAGCCGGCTGGGTTCTTAGCGTAAGCCAGTTCCCCTAATGTTTTCCTTGATATTTTGATTAACCCAACAGTAAAGTTGCCTACGGAGGAGGACTTGGCAGTTCCTGACTCGGAGGCACAATTGGTTGCGGCTCTTCATGTTATCCCTGATTGGACTGTTCCATATTTGGCTTATATGACCCGGGGTGAGTTACCTGAGGATGAAACTTTGGCCAGGCAGATAGCCCGGAGGTCTAAGTCAATGACTATTGTCAATGGTGAGCTTCATAGATGCAGTGTATATAGGTGTTTCAACGATGTGTTTCTCCTAAGAGGGCCGTGAAATTTTAAGGGAGATTCATGAAGGAGATTTCGGTCATCATGTCGGCTCTAAGTCTCTCGTTGCTAAGGATTTTAGTCATGGGTTTTATTGGCTAACGGCTCATGCTGATGCAGAGGATCTGGTCAGTAAGTGTGATGGTTGTCAGAAGTTTTCAAGACGAGCTCATGTAACAGCTCAAGAATAGAGGATGATTCCAATTACTTGGCGGTTTGCAGTATGGGGGCTGGATATGGTTGGGACCTTCAAAAGGTCCAAGGATAAAAAGACCCACCTCTTGGTGGCAGTTGACAAGTTTACAAAGTGGGTTGAAACTGAGCCGGTCAGTAAATGTGATGCTGCCACGGTGGTTCAATTCATTAAAAAGGTGATCTTTCGTTTTGGATATCCTCATAGTATCATCACTGATAATGGTACTAATCTGTCTAAAGGAGCAATGAAAGAATTCTATCAACAAGAGCATATCCGGCTTGATGTGTCATCAGTGGCTCACCCCAGTCTAATGGCCAAGCCGAACGAGCTAATCAAGAAATCTTGAGAGGTATCAAGCCCCGACTTATGGTTCCTTTGCAGAGGACACCGGGTTGTTGGGTGGAGGAGTTGCCCTTAGTACTTTGGAGTATCAATACCACCCCCAACAGATCTACGGGTTACACGCCTTTCTTCATAGTTTACGGAGCTGAGGATGTTCTCCCTGGTGACATATGTCACGATTCGCCTCGTGTGGCGGCTTATGTTGAAGCTAATAATGAGAAAGCACGCCAGGATGCTATTGACCTGTTCGACGATTTACCAGCACGATCTGCATCATTATCATAGTCGCCGGGTTAAAACCAGGACCTTTCAAGAAGGCGATTTGGTGCTCCCGCTCATCCAGGATCAAACTGACATGCACAAGCTATCCCCACCTTGGGAAGGGCCCTTTGTAGTCAGCAAAAATCTGAACAACGGATAATACTACCTTATCGATGTTCGAGATCACAAGGGCTCACGCACGTCGGAGGAGGAGACCCGTCGGCCATGGAATATTCCTCATCTTCAGCCTTATTACACCCGAGCCACCGGCTATTGTGATGTACATATTTTGTCAATGTATATATTATGACGAATATAATAAAGCCAGCATCCCTGATAATTCAGGGCCTCTGTTGCTTCATTTCTAGGAATATGAGTCTTTATTGTCACATTATAAATCACTTGGGGGCTTCCTGCTCACTGAGCATAGCTATGACTACCCTCTTGATCCGTCTTGTACGCCATGATTAAAACATACTTGGGGGCTTCCTGCTCATTGAGCATAGCTATGAATACCGGATTAATCCGGCTTATATGCCTGGAATGAACTATTACTTGGGGGCTTTTTGAACAAAGCTTTGATAACCCTTGTATTCGTCTTGGACGCCGGGTGTATTCACCAAAAAAATTGGGTTATCCTGCCTTTGTAAGTCTGCCACTCCGCCCAAGTAATCCTGGAACGACTCGCCGTACTCTTGACAGTCAATCTTATAAAGACCCTAAACTTGTCAATGTTAAAATGACGATTGTTCATGTGAGGTCCGGCTTACAATGTTTGAATGAAGGTTTAACTCGGCGGCTGTGCGGCCCATGAAAGCACTTGACTTTGAGGCTTGGCAGCATATGAAAGCCTTGTTTTCTAATTTATTTTTGATTTGAACATTTTTGTGTTTTGTCTCTTGTGACATGTCAATACATGGTTGAAGAACCAATGAGGGCCATGTTGCCTTATGGTTCATGTATAGCTTTATCCGAAGTGTTATTGACCGGCCTGGTTGTGGACTTTAAGTCGCCAGGGTATAATGATTATATGCTTAGAGTGTCGTGCTCAAAGTTTTGGGATATTGCCCCTTGCTGCATGCAGCGTTGTAAGCTGGCAGTATGAATACATTGAACAAGGCGTTGTGCTTCTGTCTTTGGTCTATTACCTTTACTACACGATGTATGATAAGTCGGCGGTATGAAAAAATATCATAGGTATGATATTTATTTCATTATATGAGGATTTGACAAACCGACCCTGATTACGGACTATTTAGTCATTAGTGTTTTTTTGGGTATTATGACCCGCCCTGGGGTAAACCGCTAGGGCACTTGTTGATTGTTTATGTATAGGGAAAAACGACAAATCAGACTTGCATAATTGATAATACCATAAAGCATAAGTGGCGGATCTCCCAATGATGGATCAGCAGTGTTATGCAAACCAAACGTGCACGATGGCATGGTAGATCAGTATTTAGCTAGCCTATTACATGGCTCCGTGAGCTCAAATGGATAATTGTTTTTCAAATAGATACTGGTGGTGCAAGTAAAGAACCGTCCAGCGGATCAGTTCTCCTGGCCTTGGCGGTTTGAAGCCTCCGGGTCATCCTATGCCAGTTCTTCTTCTCCCTCCACTGTCTGGAAGTCAGGCGATGACCAATTAATACCAGTCAAGGCTTGAAATTCAGCATCGTCATCAATAAGCTCAGACGGATCGACTTCCGTGGCAAAAGTATGCTTATGAATTGGAGGGATAAGATCTGCAATCTTGTAAGCCGGCGTGGGCATTTTCTGGTGTTCTATGGCCGCCTGATACTTGGACAGATTCGTTTCTTGAGCAAACAGGCTCGCTAAAGGACGCATCTCCTTCACACAGGAAACAAAATCCTTCTTGTCAAAAGGAGACTCGTCCTCCTTTAAACTGGGGCAGCCAGTAGCTAGCTCGGTCGGGTCTAATTCGGATTGCCATGCTTTCGCCCGGCTTATAGCCGTAACGGCACCGGCTCTAGCAGCCGACCGCTTGTTTTCTTCAATTCTCGCTGGCAAGATAGAAAGGCTGCTTAACAATTGCTGAGAAGAGATGGTGTTTGTTTGCTTGGGGAGATGGCGGCTATTGTGCATTGAGCTCCGGTGTATAGTTGTTCTACTAGGGTATAAACCGCCTTGAGCTTTGTTAGCATCTCCTTCCCAAGATTGCTTTTTCTGGGACTTGCATGGCGTATTATGATTAAGTCACTTGGCGGTTTATAACATGGAGAGCGAAAAGTCATTATGATATAAACAGATCTTACCGAAAATAGCAAAGGTCATCTGGTTTATATGATGCTTCAAGCCAGTGAGTTCGGTTGTGACCTCCTCCAATGAGGCCTCAGCTTTTTTAGCCCTTTGGATCAGGGTAGCCCTCTCTTCAGGCGGCTTTCTTAGTATTAAACTCAGTCTTGAGTTTTTCATTTTTATCCAAGCTAAACTTGAACTTGGAGTCAGCCTTCCGGGTCTCAGCTTCTTGTGTTTCAAGCCGGGTTTTCAACCCAGTCAGCTGAGATTGAAATTGACTGGATGCTTCCTGAAAGAAAAAGTGAAAACAAATATGAATAGTTATGAAAAAATATATATTGATAAATCCCAAGCCCTTTGCGAGCAATAGCACTTGGCACTTTGGGGGCTAATGGGTGCAGAAAGTTTCTTTATGGAGTTATATATATATATTGATAAGTCCCAAGCCCTTTGCAAGTAACACCACTTGGCACTTGGGGGCTAATGGATTCAAAGCTTATTTTATGATGCAATGGAAGATGACCCTGGTTCATCATTTATAAAAGTTTACCTGGTTTGCTAGGATGACTAGATGAGATTTTTTATCAAGTGATAAGTCCCGGTTTATTCTGATAGATTCAACCAGCCCTTGGGGACTACAGAGGCAAGGTTGATCATTATTAACTGAAGAACCGTCTCAACTTAATATTTAAGCCAGCCCTTGGGACTAGAGGTTTTGATTCAGATACATAGTTAAAAGCCTATCTAACAAGTCTATAGTATATTTTACTCCATCATATTCAGTAGACTTGGGGGATAAAGGAATATATCTCATATGAGAGCAAGAATTAATACCTCATTTTTCTGATGCATGTGCTTGACCATGTCAATCTCCAGATCATAGCTGTTGTGTACTTGATTAAGATAGCCGGAGAGGATTTCAGTAATGCTCATATGCGAGTAATTGGCCATGTCAAATTTGACCTTGCGCCTCTCGATCAGCTCTTCCTTGGCAGAATGTTTAGATAGAGCAACAGGGTTCCCTGGTTCTTGAAAACCAGTGCCAGTTGTTGGATTTCGGGTTCCGGCAGACCCTCAAGGTTCGAACTATGGGGTGCACGCGGAGATCACACCCCCTGCCTACCCATGTCTCGTCGCCTTGCAAGGATCTAAAGCTACACGGAGAACAACACAAAGGACACGAGGTTTATACTGGTTTAGGCCACCATTGTGGTGTAATACCCTACTCCAGTGTGTGGTGTGGTGGATTGCCTCTGGGGATGATGAGGAACAGTACAAGGAAGAACAGCCTCGCGAGGGTCTGTTCTTGGCTGGTGCGATGAACTGCTAGGGGAGTTCAGTCGCCTCTCTTTCTCTCTCTCTAGATGCCGATGTCTCGGATCGATCCCCCTACCCTGTGGGTGGCTAGTCCTATTTATAGGCGGAGGCCCTGGGCCTCTCCCCAAATATTGAGCGGTAAGGGCGCCAACAATTGGCCATTTTGAAGGGGAACATCTAGTACACTTATCCTGACTAAAGTTAGTCCTCGCCTGCCAAAGACCCTGACGATGACGCCGGCTTGGGCTCCACGATGACCTCCGTTCTGCCGTCCTGCTGGTCTTGGTCTTGTTGCACAGAAATGGTTGCCTTTTCTTGATACTCTCGCCCACGCTTGCCCCCTTTGCACCAAAGAGGAAACAAGGACTCTGCGCAGGCTAGCGCTCGCCTGGCCTTGGTCGTCATGGCATGCGTCATGGGCACCTCGCGAGGTACCCCACCTTGATCTCTCCGCCTCCTCGCGAGCCAGCCTGACAAGGCTGTGTCCAAGGAAGCCTCCTGTCATCCGTCCCGCGAGGCTTGGCCCCTCGCGAGGGTCTTGAGCATGTGTTGATGACGGTGGGCCATACTGGGCCACTCCTTGAGCCACGCCGCAGGCTGCAGGCAGCCAAGTCTGGGTACCCCCATTCCCAGAATGCCGACACTAGCCCCCGGGCCCAAGGCACGCTTGGACTTGGCTTAGCAGAGAAGCGAAGGGGCAAGTGCGAAGCGCCGCAGGCCCCAATAGCCTGTGGCCTTGGGCGCCGCGTGGCGGTTGATTGGACGTGAGCGTCCAGGCTCCCCCATGATGCCTCGGCAACTGCACGAGTTGACAAGGGAGCGGTACCCGTCTGGGCTTACCTTCCTTGCCTCCTCCAGTCATTGCCCAGATCCCCTTTCTCGCTCCTATTCTTTCTGCTTCTGAAATCCCCGGATCTGCTCCAACTCTGCATCCTAGCAAGGCATGGCGCCTTGCCAGACCCCGGCCGGAGCATGGTACTTGCCCACTCTGGATCCTCCGAATGTGTCGGGGAAGAGCCTTGCCCTGATGCGCCAAATGATGGCGGAGCAAGGCAACGACGGGGCGGCCGTGCTTAAGGTTGGCTCCGCCCTTCCTGAGGACGAAGGAAGCACTTTCTACCCGCTCTTCATGAGCGCCATCACCTCCGGTCTGGTGCCCCCTTTTTCCAAGTTCTTCCTCTCTATTCTCCACCATTACAACCTGCTAGCTCTGCATCTCCATCTCACCTCTGTTCTTCTCCTGGCGATTTTCGCCTACTACTGCGAGGCTCGTGTTGGGGTAAGGCCCTCGGTGGCCCTCCTGCGCCATTACTTTTACCTCCGGGTCTCTCGCGGCCCCATCATCGCATGCGCGAGCTTTGTCACGTATGGCAGCTCCAACGCCATCTCGAAGCCTGGGAAGAGAGCTTCAGGAGCAAGTGGGTCATGGTGGATGTTGGGCGCATCCATCCCCGGCTGATTCTGCCCACGGAGCAGCCCAAGTCTGTTGACGCTTGGTCCCGCGCGGAGCTCGTTGATCCCCGCGTGAAGCCAGTGCTGGAGAGGATGGACGCGGACCTGTGGCCGAGCAACGGTGAAGCTGACCGGGGCATCGCTCCTGAGGGAGTTCCTGGAGCACCGGGTGGCTCCGCTTCGGGAATATTTGCTCCCGCTATGGAGGCTCGGGGGGGCCGACGCCGCCCTTCGCCCGAACCCCGAATTCCTAGCCGACGAAGATCTGGCCGCGGTCCTCCAATCCTTGGTTGGGGGTGACGTGGCGAGACTGGAGGGTGCTCCTGTGCCCCTGTTCCTTCGGGAGGATTGGGAGTAGGTGGTGAACTCCATGCCCGCTTTCGATGGGGACGGGCCTGTGCCCGTGGAGGTTCCCGAGGACCTGGCGGCCCTAGCGACTGTGAACGTGTCCTCCGGCGACTCCAGCGGAGAGGAGGAGGAAGAGGAGCAGGAAGAGGAGCACGATTCTGAGGCGACCGACGGGGAGTCGAGGGCAACCCTCCCTCAACGCAGGTCTCGCGCTCTTCGCCTCATGCCGGATGACGACGAGGATGGCAACGAGCGAGGTGGCGAGAGCTCACCCCTGATCCCGAAGAAGGATAGTACGGGGCTGGTTCCCCGCGGGTCTACTCCGGATCCGAGGCGATCTGCAGACGCGCCTCCCGCTCCCGAGCCTCTTGAGGTTGATCCCAGCAGCCGGCTCTCGGGCTTCAAGTTCGGCCGGAGGTTGCTTGAGCCCGCGAGCGATGACCAGTAAGTGCTTGATTCTCATTTTGCTTCTTGCTTTGTTGTTGAGGCTTGACATCCATATTCCTTGGCTAGGCCGGTGCCTGCGGAGAAAAAGCTGAAGGGGGCTCCTGAGGCTTCGTCCGGGGCAGCACCTCCATCTGCGGGACAAGGGGGCGGCAAGACGCGGGCCTCTCCTGCCCGGTCATCCTTGCGAGGCCTGGCGGGGCTAGCTGGGGCGAGCTCAACCCCCATGGCCCAAGCGACTCCTGAGGTGTCCTTGCCTGACGCCAGTGCCGCAGTCGTCGGGGCGCAGAAGGTCCCGACTCATGGTGCTGTGATTACGCTGCCGCCTTCTCCCCCTACTCCGCCTACTGCCATCTCTCCGACTCCTTCTACTGTCCTGGATCGTTCTGCTGCTGAGCTGGACCGGCTGCGGAAAGATCTTCCGGGCGCCGACCCTCGCTTGGTGGCCGGGCACCTGGAGCTGGCCTCTGGCTGGCTCCGCTCTGATGCTTCAGTCCGAGCAGCGCTGGCTCAGGCCGCGATGGCTTGCGACGAGGAGAAGCAGGCCATCCTTGAGGCGAAGGCCGCTCGCGACGCTGCCTTGGGTGAGGTAGCAAATGTCCAAGGTTGCTACGAGGCGCTGGAGAGTGAGCTGCAAGGCCTACGCGACCAGCCTGCCAAGGAGGCCCGTGTCCGCCAGGAGAAGGAGGAAGACATGAAGACTCGCAAGGCTGCCGCCAAGGACCGGGATGCCAAACTTGAGGAACGCCATGGCCGCTTGGGTGCGCTGGAGCAGGCGTTGGAGGCGAAGAGGATCGAGCTGGACAGCAAGGCGCGGGTCCTAGCCGAGGACCGCGTGGCCTTCGCGAAGTTGGAGGTGAAGGCTCGCACCCTGCTGAAGTTGCTTTATGACAGCGGCCTGGAAAGCCCGCTGGCTGATGTCGAGGATGGCCCCGCCAAGCTGCTTCCCTTCCTGGTCCGCGCCCTTGAAGATGTCGTGCTTGGCCTTGGCCCCACGGCTGAGGCTGAGGCGCGTGTCCTTTCTTCTGCAGCGCTGACGCGCGTCTTCACCCATGTCTACCTCCATAACCCCAGCGTTGACCTTGACAGCCTGCTGGAGCCTATGAGCAGCGAGCTTGCCGCTGCCGCTGCTGAGGCCGTGAAGGGTCGAGCGGAGGCTCTGCTGGCGAAGTTCCGGGCCTTCAGCACCAAGCCAAAGCGAGGCGATGCCGATCCTGAGGCTCCACGAGGCGAAGTCACCCAATGCAGCTCTGTCACCAGCGATGGCACCGCCAGAAAGTGACCCCTTCGCGGCTCCCGTCCTGCTTTTAGTTCCTGCAACATGCATCCTGCCTCGCGGAGGCGTTTAAACTTGTGTTTGGCATTGTCAAAGCACTCTATGGACTGTAATATTTTCTTTTGAATTCCTTGAGATTTGCGCTTTTCCTTCCTACTTGCTTATGTTCTACGTTGATAGAGCCCGGCCCTGCGTATGCCTCAGCCGCCGTTAGCCCCGACTGAAAACCAGGACGGGACCAAGGAGTGAGGGGCTACGTGACAAGTTAGGCTCCTGAGTCGCGATGCTCAGGAGTCCCCCTTGACGCACGAACAACAAGTAGGGAGGTGAGGTGTATGGGTGAATTTACCGTTCTACGTCGGCAGAGCCTGACCCTGCGCATACCTCAACCGCCGTTAGCCTTTCCGAACTAAGGGGTGAGGGGCTACGTGACTAGTTAGGCTCCTGAGTCGCGATGCTCAGGAGTCTCTGTTGACGTTCAAACGACCTTCGTACCTTAGCTCCGCTCGGGGAGAGGCGTGTGACGAACCAGGCCCGAGGGGCCTGGCTGGGTGGCGTGTGCCTGGGCGTGACCCAGGCGTAGCCCCCGTACCCAGCCCCCTCGCGCGGCACTCCCGAGGAGAGGCGTTACGATGAGGTCGTACATTGAGCTCTGGGCTCCTTGAGGTTGATGCGGCCGGGGGCCAACCTCAGTTGTTTATCACCAGCGTGGAGCATAGCACTTCCGTATGTGTACAGGCATAGCCGCTCCTCGACAGTGTCGTCAGCCACCGCGGAGCATGGTGCTTCCACTGGTGCGTGGGAGGGGGCTCCCCTCCGGGAGGAGCCCCCGGGGCATGTACAGCCCCGCCCTGACACATGGCTGGCACGGTAGGGCCTGACGAGGTGTATCTGGGCACCCGTGAGCCAGCACAGGACTCATGGGGCCCTACCTCAACGCGGGTTGCGCCTGGCTCTGTGCCTTTACTTGTAATGTGTTCCTTCAAATTTGGTTAGATGTCGGCGCTCTACGTCCTCAGGTCCCGGCCCTCAAGCGGGCTCAACCGTCGCTGGTATGCCAGGTCGCGATGCCGTGGACAAGCCCAGAGGGTGAGGGCTGGAGAGCCAATAAGAGCCCGTGAGTCGCGATGCTCAGGTACCCCCCCCCTTTAACGTGCAAGCGGTCGACATGAAGGAAGAAGGATGCCGTGGACAGGCATCAAATAACAATCATGACGGGTCAAACACACGACTTGAATAAACGCGAGCGGAATACATGCCACTGGGTCTGGCCCGGGTGGCTTGGGGATAATGCAGCCCGAGGGGCGCCCCCAATAAAGTAAACCGAAAGCATGAACCAAAGGGATACATGCCACTGCGAGGGACCCACGCGGCCTGGGAATGATGCATCCCTGGGGGCGCTCCCAACTGAAAATGAAACTCGAAGGATGTCACGTGATAATCTTGAAGATGAGGGAATGCTGAAGTAGCGGACGGCGTGCGCTGCGGAGGCCGATCTTCATGAGCCCCTAGGCCCAGGGGCCTCGAGAGGCTCCGGGGGCACTGGCAACTCCTCGCATACCATCTCCATCTCCACCAGGACTGCGGAATGCCTGACCGCTTGAGCCTCTAGGATGCTCCTCATGAGGCGTTGACGCACAGCAGCCGAGTTCGACAGGCCGTAAGGCATGCGAACATAGCTGTGGGGTGGACCTTTGCAGCGTCCCACGCGTGAGGGCCCGAGGCACTCTTGAGAGGCGGCTCGGTTGAGATCTAGTATGTTGATGCACACGCGCAGCCCACCATCCTCACCTGGATGGGGAGCTACGGCGGGTAAGCGGCGGCTGCCACTCATGACTCTTGACTCCTGCAGCTCCTGAATGATCTCGCTAACGAATTCCCGAGGGTTTGGCCCTCCTTGCCCTGCTCCTTCCTGAGGGAAATGTGCGTTGAAGCACGCCTCCAAGTGGTGCCCGAGCGCCTCCCTCGTGATCCTAGCAAAGTCGATGGCCCTCCAGCAGAGAGCCCTCGAGCCTTGCTCGAGGAGGGCACCGGGCATGCCTTCCTATGTGAAAGAAGTAGGTGCCCCCTGAATAGGCGCGGACCCTGAGGGGCCTGCCTCCTGAGGGGTCGGACCGGGTGATGTCTTCTTCTTCTTAGGAGCAGCCTCGGGAAGCCTCCCGCTCCTGTGATTTGGGTCTTCAATTGATGTGGCTTGGAAAGCACGCTCCAGAGAACACACAGCGTCTCTCTCTTCACAAGGCACCGTGATGACTCCACCGCTTCCTGGCATTTTGAGGACATTGTAGCCATGATGGGTCACGGCCATGAACTTGGCCAGAGCTGGGTACCCGAGGATGGCATTGTACGGTAGGCGGATGTGAGGAACGTCAAAGTCAATGAGCTCGGTGCGGTAGTTGTTGCGCTTCCCGAAGGTAACAGGAAGGCGGACCTGCCCTATCGGAACCGTGGAACCATTAGTGACTCCTGAGAAAGGCTTGGTTGGCTGCAGCTCATTGTATGGCACTTGGAGATTGTGGAACGTCTCCACGGATAGGACATTGAGCCCTACCCCGCCATCGATGAGGGTCCTGGTGACTTGCACATTGCTGATGATTGGGGAACAAAGCATCGGGAGGACTCCGGCTGTGGCTGCGCACTTGAGCTGATCCGTTGAGCTGAACATGATGGCGCACGCTGACCACCTGAGAGGGCGCGTGGCCTCAAGCTTGGGGAGGACTGCATTAACTTCGCGAGCAAACTGCTTGAAGATGCGCTGAGAGGCCGGGGCTTGAGTGTCGGCCAAGATGCAAGCGATTGCGCGCGGCTCCTGGAAGCCTCCAGCCCCCTCGTCCTAATGATGGTCTTCATTCCTCCTTGGCTGCGGTGGTAGAGGAGGGAGGCCCGCGTTGCCTTGTGGGCGATCCTCGCGAGGCTGATCCCTCCAACCCCCCTCGCGAGGCTGGTCCTGCCAGCGGTCCTTGCGAGGTCGGTGACGCCACCCTTTGCGAGGGCCACAGTCTTCCCATCGTCCTCCGCCTCTTGCTCCTCCTCGACCATAGCCCCGGTCGCTGCGCTCGGGGCGTCGGCCAGCACGTACGTCTCGCACGGCCCTGAGCTCTTGGCATTCGTTGGTGTTGTGGGTGTGGAGGTCGTGGTACACCCAGTACCGGCTACCCTTGGATGACTCAGGCTGATCCCTGCCTCTCTTGGTGTCCGACTCTGCTGCAAGCACGGCAGCCCCCTTGCGCTTCACGTCCTTGGCCTTGGGCTTCTTCTCTTCTGGGTCAGCAACCGGCAGCTCGAGGAGGGAAAGGCGCCCTTCCTCAGCCCTAGCGCACTTGGTCGCCAAGTTGAACAGCTCCAGGGAGGTGCACAGGTCCTCATGGATCACAAGCTCCTCCTTCATCTTGACGTCACGCACGCCGTCGGAGAAGGCTGAGATGATGGCCTCCTCTGACACCTTGAGGATCTTAAGGCGAGCGTTGTTGAAACGCTGGATGAACTTCTGCAGGGTCTCTCCCGGCTGCTGCTTGATGCGGCACAGGTCGCTCATGGCCGGGTGCCGGTCGCGGGTGCCTTGGAAGTTGGCGATGAATCGGGTGCGCATCTCATCCCAGGAGGATATCGTGCCAGGAGCCAGGTTCAGGAGCAAGGTGCGGGCGCCGTCCTTGAGCGCCATGGGGAACTAGTTTGCCATGACCTTCTCGTCCCCGTTGGCGGCTTCGATGCCCAGCTCATAGAGCTGGAGGAACTCCGCAGGGTCAGCCGTGCCATCGTAGCGTGGGGGCAGGCCTGGCTTGAACTTGCCCGGTCAGGCCACGCTGCGCAGCTCGGCGGTGAAGGCACGGCAGCCTGCAGTGGCGGTGGGAGGCCTTGGGTGATGGAGAGCTTGATCTTGGAACTCCCTGCGCGCTGCCGCCAGGTGCAGCGCGGGGTCCTAATGCGCTGGAGCAGGAGCGTGTTCGTGCCGGGCCGGTGCGGGTAGCACATGGGCGACTTCTTGGGGACGAGGGATCTCTTGGTAGCTCTTCTCTTGCTGTGCTGGCGCCGTACGGAGTGGGTTCCGCCCAGGGGCCACGTGCCTTGGAGCCAAGGCGCCTTCTTGAGGGGGAGGCGGCTGAGGCGCCCCCGGAGCTTCGTCGCCCGCGCAGGGCGGGGCGTGGTGCAGCGAGAGGGATGGCGCAGGGGAGCCCCCAGCGGCGCTGCGAGCTCAGTGATGCGGGCAAGCCATTCGTCGTAGAGGTCGTCGACGGGATGGTAGTGCAGGAGTTTCCGCGCCAGGAGCAGTGCGGCGTGCACGTCCAGAGGGGCACAACGGGCGTGGGACGAGGAGCCGGCTGGAGTCAGCGACGGGGTGGCGGTGCGGCCTTCTCGCCGCACCGAAGGATGCAGGGACAACGCCTGATGCTCGTTCCCCGCCGGACCGGTGGCGGCATTGACGGCAGGCGATGAGGAACGGCGGGGGCGCCCGCCAACGGGGGCCGTCTGGGCGACCCAAGTGGCGAGAGCGGCCTGACGCTCAGCGCGGGCTCGACGAGTGTCTCACATGGATGCGACGGGCGGCGAAATACGAGGCGGCGGAAGGCGGATTCCGGCGCACCCCTACCTAGCGCGCAAAATGTCGGATTTTGGGTTCCGGCAGACCCTCAAGGTTCGAACTCTGGGGTGCAGGCGGAGATCACACCCCCTACCTACCCATGTCTCATCGCCTTGCAAGGATATAAAGCTACACTCCTTGAAAGGATCTAAAGCTGCACGAAGAACAACATAGAGGACACGATGTTTATACTGGTTCAGGCCACCATTGTGGTGTAATACCCTACTCCAGTGTGTGGTGTGGTGGATTGCCTCTGGGGCTGATGAGGAACAATACAAGGAAGAACAGCCTCACGAGGGTCTGTTCTTGGCTGGTGCGATGAACTGCTAGGGGAGTTCAGTCGCCTCTCTTTCTCTCTCTCTAGATGTCGATGTCTCAGATCAAACCCCTACCCTGTGGGTGGCTAGTCCTATTTATAGGCGGAGGCCCTGGGCCTCTCCCCAAATATTGAGCGGGAAGGGCGCCGACAATTGGCCATTTTGAAGGGGAACATCTAATACACTTATCCAGACTAAAGTTGGTCCTCGCTTGCCAAAGACCCTGATGATGACGCCGGCTTGGGCTCCACGATGACCTCCGTTCTGCCGTCCTGCTGGTCTTGGTCTTGTTGCACCGAAATGGTTGCCTTTGCTTGATACTCTCGCCTGCGCTTGCCCCCTTTGCACCAAAGAGGAAACAAGGACTCTACGCAGGCCGGCGACCGCCTGGCCTTGGTCGTCATGGCATGCGTCATGGGCACCTCGCGAGGTACCCCGCCTTGATCTCTCCGCCTCCTCGCGAGCCACCCTGACGAGGCTGTGTCCAAGGAAGCCTCATGTTGTACGCCCCGCGAGGATTGGCCCCTCTTGAGGGTCTTGAGCATGTGTTGATGAAGATGGGCCGTACTGGGCCACTCCTTGAGCCACACCGCAGGCCGCAGGCAAGCAAGTCTGGGTACCCCCGTTCCCATAATGCCGACACCAGTGACCACAACTTCCTTAGTGTTTTGTTTTGGAGGCTTAGTTGGGCTTGGTGGTTCAACAACCGAGGGATCAGTCATACGTCTCCAACGTATCTATAATTTTTGATTGTTCCATGCTATTATATTACCTGATTTGGATGTTTATGGGCTTTACTTTACACTTATATATCATTTTTGGGACTAACCTTCTAACCGGAGGCCCAGCCCGTATTGTTATTCTTTTGCCTATTTCAGTATTTCAAAGAAATGGAATATCAAACGGAGTCCAAACGGAGTGAAACCTTCGGGAGCGTGATTTTTGGAACGAACGTGATCCAGAGGACTTGGAGTGCAAGTCAAGAAGCAGTCGAGGCGGCCACGAGGGTGGAGGGCGCCCCCCCCCCTATACTGGGCACGCCCCCTATCTCGTGGGCCCCTCGGGCGTCCACCGACCTACTTCTTCCTCCTATATATACCCACATACCCCAATAACATCAAAACAAGCCATGAAAACCTAATTCCACCGCCACAACCTTCTGTATCCACGAGATCCCATCTTGGAGCCTTCGGGCGGTCCGCCAGAGGGGGAATCAACCACGGAGGGCTTCTACGTCAACACCATAGCCCTTCCGATGAGTTGTGAGTAGTTTACCACAGACCTTCGGGTCCATAGTTATTAGCTAGATGGCTTCTTCTCTCTTTTTGGATCTCAATACCATGTTCTCCTTGATCTTCTTGGAGATTTATTCGATGTAACTCTTTTTGTGGTGTGTTTGTCGAGATCCAATGAATTGTGGGTTTACGATCAAGTTTATCTATGGGAAATATTTGAATCTCCTCTGAATTATTTTATGTGTGATTGAGTTATCTTTGCAAGTCTATTTGAATTATCAGTTTGGTTTGGCCTACTAGATTGATCTTACTTGCAATGGGATAAGTGCTTAGCTTTGGGTTCAATCTTGCGGTGTCCTTTCCCAGTGACAATAGGGGCAGCAAGGAACGTATTGGATTGTTGCCATCGAGGATAAAAATATGGGGTTTATATCATATTGCATGAGTTTATCCCTCTACATCATGTCATCTTTCTTAATGCGTTACTCCGTTCTTTATCAACTTAATACTCTAGATGCATGCAGGATAGCGGTCGATGTGTGGAGTAATAGTAGTAGATGCAGGCAGGAGTAGGTATACTTGTCACGGACGTGATGCCTATATACATGATCATGCCTAGATAATCTCATAATTATTCGCTTTTCTCTCAATTGCTCGACAGTAATTTGTTCACCCACCGTAATACTTATGCTATCTTGAGAGAAGCCACTAGTGAAACCTATGGCCCCCAGGTCTATCTTTTATCATATAAGCTTTCAATCTACTTTTATTTGCATCTTTACTTTTCCAATCTATATTATAAAATACCAAAAATATATTTATCTTATCATATTATCTCTATCAGATCTCATTTTCACAAATGGCCGTGAAGGGATTGACAACCCCTTTATTGCGTTGGTTGCGAATTCTTGTTTGTTTGTGTAGGTGCGTGGGACTTCTGAGGAGCCTCCTACTGGATTGATAACTTGGTTCTCAAAAACTGAGGGAAATACTTACGCAACTATTGCTGCATCACCCTTTCCTCTTCAAGGAAAACCAATGCAAGCTCAAGACGTAGCAAGAAGGATTTCTGGCGCCGTTGCTGGGGAGGTCTTCGCTCAAGTCAAGACATACCAAGTACCCATCACAAACTCATCTACCTCGCATTTACATTATTTGTGATTTGCCTCTAGTTTTCCTCTCCCCCACTTCACCCTTGCCGTTTTATCCGCCCTCTCTTTCCCAATCTCCTCTCTCTTTTATTTGCCTTTTTGTTTGCTTGTGTGTTGGATTACTTGTCGCGATGGCGCAAGATAATACCAAATTGTGTGATTTATCCAATACCAATAATAATGATTTCCTTAGTACTCCGATTGCTCCTCTTAATGATGTTGAGTCTTGTGCAATACCGCTTTGCTAAATCTTGTTATGAAAGATCAATTCGCCGGCCTTTCTAGTGAAGATGCCGCTACCCATCTAAACAACTTTGTTGATTTGTGTGAGATGCAAAAGAAGAAAGATACGGATAATGATATTGTTAAATTGAAGTTATTTCTGTTTTCACTTAGAGATCATGCAAAAGTTTGGTTTTCGTCTTTGCCTAAAAATAGTATTGATTCATGGAACAAGTGCAAAGATGCTTTTATCTCTAGGTATTTACCTCCCGCTAAGATCATCACTCTTAGGAATGATATTATGAATTTCAAACAACTTGATCATGAGCATGTTGCCCAATCTTGGGAAAGAATGAAATTGATGATTCGCAATTTCCCTACTCATGGGTTGAATTTATGAATGATCATGCAAAAAAATTATGCCGGTTTGAATTTTGCTTCTAGAAATCTTTTAGATTCGGCCGCGGGAGGCACGTTTATGGAAATCACCTTAGGAGAAGCTACAAAACTCCTTGATACTATTATGGATAATTATTCTCAATGGCACACCGAAAGATCTACTAGTAAAAAAGTGCATGCTATAGAAGAAATCAATGTTTTGAGTGGAAAGATGGATGAACTTATGAAATTGTTTGCTACTAGTAGTGCTCCTATTGATCCCAATGATATGCCTTTGTCTACTTTGATTGAGAATCATAATGAATCTATGGATGTGAATTTTGTTGGTAGGAATAGTTTTGGAAACAATGCTTATAGAGGAAACATTAATCCTAGACCATTCCCTAGTAATTCCTCTAATAATTATGGACATTCCTACAATAATTCTTATGGTAATTTTAATAAGATGCCCTCTGATTTTGAGAATAGTGTGAAAGAATTTATGATCTCTCAAAAGAATTTTAATGCCTTGCTTGAAGAAAAATTGCTTAAAGTTGATAATTTGGCTAGGAACGTTGATAGACTCTTTCTTGATGTTGATTCTTTGAAACTTAGATCTACTCCTCCTAAGCATGATATCAATGAGTCTCTCAAAGCAATGAGAATTTCCATTGATGAGTGCAAATAAAGAACCGCTAGATTGCGTGCTAAGAAAGATTTCTTTGTAAAAGCGTGTTCTTCTAGTTTCCATGAAAGTAATGATGAAGATCTTAAAGTTATTGATGTGTCGCCTGTTATATCTTTGTTTTGCAATATGAATCTTAATAATGATGGGACTGGATATGAGTCAACTTTAGTTAAAAGGTCTCCCGATGATTCGGAGTTTTTAGATCTTGATGCTAAATTTGGTAAAAGTGGGATTGGAGAGGTCAAGACTTTAAATAGCATTGAACCCACTATCTTGGATTTCCAGGAATTTAATTATGATAATTATTCTTTAGAAGATTGTATTTCCTTGTTGCAATCTGTTGTGAATTCTCCTCATGCTTATAGTCAAGATAAAGCTTTTACCAAATATATTCTTGATGCCTTGATGCAATCTTATGATGAAAAACTTAATTTGGAAGTTTCTATTCCTAGAAAACATTATGATGAGTGGGAACCTACTATAAAGATTAAAATTAAAGATCATGAGTGTTATGCTTTGTGTGATTTGGGTGCTAGTGTTTCCACAATTACGAAAACTTTATGTGATATTCTAGGTTTTCATGATCTTGATGATTGCTCTTTAAATTTGCACCTTGCGGATTCCACTATTAAAAAGCCAATAGGAAGGATCAATGATGTTCTCATTGTTGCAAATAGAAATTTGGTGCCCATAGATTTTATCGTTCTTGATATAGATTGCAATCTTTCTTGCCCTATTATTCTTGGTAGACCTTTCCTTAGAACGATTGGTGCGATTATTGATATGAAGAAAGGGAATATTAGATTCCAATTTCCATTAAGAAAGGCACGGAGCACTTTCCAAAGAAAGAAAGTCAAATTACCTTATGGATCTATCATGCGAGTTACTTATGAATTGAGTGCCAAAGATAGCACTACTTAAATCTATCCTCACTTTTATGCCTAGCTAGGGGCGTTAAACGGTAGCGCTAGTTGGGAGGCAACCCAATTTTATTTGTGTTTTTTGTTTTTGTTTATGTTTAGTAATAAATCTTGCGTCTACCTTCTGTTTAGATGTGTTTTTATGTTTTAATTAGTGTTTGTGCCAAGTAGAACCTATAGGATAACCTATGGTGATAGTTAATTTGGTTCTGCTGAAAAAAAGAAACTTTGCACGCACGAAAATAATTTTAGTAATTCACAGAAACATGCTTTTGCGTTGATTCTTTTTTCTGTGGACCAATAGACAAATTTCCCAGGATTTCCTGTTTGTTTAAGATTTTTAGAGTTCCATAAGTATTCGAGGGTTACAGATTGCTACAGACTGTTCTGTTTTTGACAGATTCTGTTTTTCGTGTGTTGTTTGCTTATTTTGATGCACCTATGGATAGTATGTAAGGGTATGAACAATAGAGAACTTGGAATGGAGTAGGTTTAACACTGATATAAATAAAGAATGAGTTCATTACAGTACCTTATGTGGTGGTTTTGCTTTCTTTCACTAACGGAGCTTATGAGATTTCCTGTTGAGTTTTGTGTTGTGAAGTTTTCAAGTTTTGGGTAAAGATTTGATGGACTATGGAATTAGGAGTGGCAAGAGCCTAAGCTTGGGGATGCCCATGGAACCCCAATATATTCAAGAATAGGCAAAATCCTAAGCTTGGGGATGCCCCCGGAAGGCATCCCCTCTTTCGTCTTCGTTCATTGGTAACTTTACTTGGAGCTATATTTTTATTCGCCACATGATATGTGTTTTGCTTGGAGCGTCTTGTATGATATTAGTATTTTATTTTTAGTTTACCACAATAATCCTTGTTATACACACCATTTGGGAGAAGCCCACTTGATTAGAATTTATTAGAATACGCTATGTGCTTCACTTATATCTTTTGAGCTAGATAGTTTTTTGCTCTAGTGCTTCACTTATATCTTTTAGAGCACGGCGGTGGCTTAATTTTGTAGAAATTGTTGATCTCTCATGCTTCACTTATATTATTTTGAGAGTCTCTTATAACAGCATGGTATTTGCTATGGTTATAAAATTGGTCCTAGAATGATGAGCATCCAAGTTGGGTATAATAAAAACTATCATAGAAAGTGAATTGGATGCTATGATCAATTTGATACTTGATAATTGTTTTGAGACATAGAGGTGGTAATATTAGAGTCATGCTAGTTGGGTGATTATGAATTTAAAGAATGCTTGTGATGAAGGTTGTGATTCCCGTAGCATGCACGTATGGTGAACCTCTTTGTGATGAAGTTGGAGCACAATTTTATTTATTGATTGTCTTCCTTATGAGTGGCGGTCGGGCACGAGCGATGGTATTTTCCTACCAATCTATCCCCCTAGGAGCATGCGCATAGTACTTTGTTTTTGATGACTTGTAGATTTTTGCAATAAGTACATGAGTTCTTTATGACTAATGTTGAGTCCATGGATTATACGCACTCTCACCCTTCCATCATTGCTAGCCTCTCTTGTGCCGCGCAACTTTCGCCGGTACCATACACCCACCATATACCTTCCTCAAAACAGCCACCATACCTACCTATTATGGCATTTCCATAGCCATTCTAAGATATATTTCCATGCAACTTTCTACCGTTCCGTTTATATGACACGCATCATTATTGTCATATTGCCCTTTGCACGATCATGTAGTTGACATCGTATTTGTGGCAAGGCCACCTCCATAATTTTCATACATGTCACTCTTGATTCATTGCATATCCCGGTACACCGCCGGAGGCATTCATATAGAGTCATATCTTGTTCTAAGTATTGAGTTGTAATCTTGAGTCGTAAGTAAATAAAAGTGTGATGATCTTCATTATTAGAGCATTGTCCCAGTGAGGAAAGGATGATGGAGACTATGATTCCCCCACAAGTCGGGATGAGACTTCGGACTTTAAAAAAAAAAGAAAGGCCAAAATAAAAAAAGAGAAAGGCCAAATAAAAAATGAGAGAAAAAGAGAGAAGGGACAATGCTACTATCCTTTTTACCGCACTTGTGCTTTTCTTTTGACCAGGAACAGTAGGAAAGGCTCCTACTGTGTAACTATATTATAATAATAAGTAAGCTGTACAATGGGTATTTACATGATGGGGGGGGGGGGAAGATACAAGTTGCCAACTTTGTGGCAAGTAGCACTAAGAAAAACAGAGAGAAACCACTAAAGGGAGTGCACAAGGTTCAGCACAAGGAGCCTATGCTCCTCCTTGACTCTATGTTGAAGAAGCCCAAAATCTCTCTTGAATCTGTCCAGCCAGGAGGTTAGCGATGGTGTTATTGCTCGAAAATGCTTGTTATTCCTCTCCTTCCAAATACTCCAGGCTGCCACAATGATTTTCTCAAGGAACAGTGGGGTGGGATGAGAGTTTCTGTGATCTTCATCAGCTTGTATTCGGCCAAGGAAAGGTTCCCAATTAAGCCCAAGTTTGGCCCAACAAAGTTTACTGAAAGTGCATGTGAAGATCATGTGTTCCACTGTTTCCTCAATGTTCAAACCACATAGGAGGCAATTGTGGTCATCTCCTATGTTGTAGTGCCTCCGTTTCAACATGTTCCTCGTATTGAGCCTGTCATGGAAGAGCAACCAAGCAAAGACTTTCAACTTCATCGTGCATTTTGAATCCCAAATGCATCCAAATATCTGCTGCACTTGGACATCTTTGAAGAAGAATTTGTAGTAGTCCATTGATTTGTAGATGGTTTTACCCCACGTGTAGTGCCAAATATCCGTGGATGCCGAAGATGGTTGTAGATGAGTCGTAATTGTCTGCAAGTCTCTAAACTCCCCAAGGGCTTGAGGGGTCAAGGGCAGGTGGAACGTTTCTTCCAGCGAAGTTATTCCCAGGAACTTTTTGACCGAAACATCCTCATCGAGAGAGTGAGAGAAGGCCCTAGGATGGGAGTCTTGAAGAATTTGCCCTGACCATAGATCTTTCCAAAACAAAGCCGTGGTGCCACACACAATATTGATTTGAGAAATCCCACGAAACTTAGGGGTGAGCTTGAGTACGTCCTTCCACCAGAATGAGCCGACTGGATCCGAGGCATGAGGAATTTTTTGGGTGTAATAGGAGTCCCATGTGAGCTGTACCCAGGGTATATCCAACTTGTTATAGAACTTGTGTAGGAACTTCAGAAGCAATGCTTCATTCTGTACACGAAGGTTAAGCACTCCCAGCCCTCCCTTCTTTTTAGGTTTACATACCATGTCCCAAGCCGCCAGAGAGTTACACTTATCACCTTGTTCAGTCTTTTTAATCCACAGGCATCGACGCCTAATTTTGTCTAAGAGTTCAATGAGTATTCGTGGAAAATGTAGCGTGCACATGGCATAGATGAGTAGTGAGGTAACTGTGGAGTTGAGAAGAGTCAGCTTGCCAGCATGGGACATTAGGGACAATGTTGACGACAAGCTTCTTTCAACTGTGCTGACAAGGGGCATAAAGTCCTGAAGTGTAGGTCGAGGCGTGCCCAGCGGCAGCCCTAAGTAGGTGAAAGGCATGGATCCAATTGTACACTCAAAGATAGCAGCAAGTTGGGCAGCTAGATCATCCTCCAAGTTTATGGGAATTAGTGTGGACTTGTGGAAATTGATTTTAAGGCCGATGGACTGTGTCTGTTTGGTGAGGATGTATTTAATGATCATTGCTTGTTGAGGGCAGGCAGGCATAAGCAAGATTGTATCATCGGCATATTGGACAATTGGGTAGTCCATTTGACCCGTGGCTAGAAAAGGTAGTTGAATTCTGCCCTCTCTATAAGCTTTGTTAATGGCCGATTGAAGGAGGTCGGCGGCCAACACAAAGATTAGCGGAGATAATGGGTCGCCCTGCCTAACCCCACGCTTGCAATGAAACTGTCTTCCGGGAACACCATTTAGGAGCACCGAGGATCGGCCCGAGGATTCAAAGTAGCACCATGATCTTCATGATAGAGAGTCTCCTATGTTGTCACTTTCATATACTAGTGGGAATTTTTCATTATAGAAATTGGCTTGTATATTCCAGTGATGGGCTTCCTCAAAATCCCTAGGTCTTCGTGAGCAAGCAAGTTGGATGCACACCCACTTAGTTTATTTTGTTGATCTTTCATACATTTATACCTCTAGTGCATCCGTTGCATGGCAATCCCTACTTACTCACATTGATATCTATTAATGGGCATCTCCATAGCCTGTTGATACACCTAGTTGATGTGACACTATCTTCCTCCTTTTTGTCTTCTCCACAACCACCATTCTATTCCACATATAGTGTTATGTCCATGGCTCACGCTCATGTGTAGCGTGAAAGTTGAAAAAGTTTGAGATTACTAAAGTATGAAACAATTTCCTGTCTTGTCATCGGGGTTGTGCATGATTAAATACTTTGTGTGATAAAGATAGAGCAATAACCAGACTATATGATTTTGTAGGGATAACTTTCTTTGGCCATGTTATTTTGAGAAGACATGATTGCGTGATTAAGTATGCTTGAAGTATTATTATTTCTTATGTCAATATGAACTTTTATCTTGAATCATTTGGATCTGAACATTCATGCCACAATAAAGAAAATTACATTGACAATTATGCTAGGTGGCATTCCACATCAAAAATTCTGTTTTTATCATTTACCTACTCGAGGACGTGCAGGAATTAAGCTTGGGGATGCTTGATACGTCTCCAACGTATCTATAATTTTTGATTGTTCCATGCTACTCCCTCCGTTCCTAAATATTTGTCTTTCTAGAGATTTCAACAAGTGACTACATACAAGCAAAATGAGTGGATCTACACTCTAAAATATGTCTATATACATCCGAATGGGGTAGTCATTTGAAATCTCTAAAAAGACAAGTATTTAGGAACGGAGGGAGTATTATATTACCTGTTTTGGATGTTTATGGGCTTTACTTTACACTTCTATATCATTTTTGGGACTAACCTACTAACGGAGTCCAAACGGAGTCCAAACGGAGTGAAACCTTCAGGAGCGTGATTTTTGGAACGAACATGGTCCAGAGGACTTGGAGTGCAAGTCAAGAAGCAGTCAAGGCAGCCACGAGTGTGCAGGGCGCCCCCCTACTGGGCGTGCCCCCTATCTCGTGGGCCCCTCGGGCGTCCACCAACCTACTTCTTCCTCTTATATATACCCACGTACCCTGAGAGCATCAGAACAAACCACGAAAACCTAATTCCACCGCCGCAACCTTCTGTATCCGCGAGATCCCATCTTGGAGCCTTCGTCGGTGCTCCGTCAGAGGGGGAATCAACCATGGAGGGCTTCTACATCAACACCATAGCCCCTCTGATGTGTTGTGAATAGTTTACCACAGACCTTCGGGTACATAGTTATTAGCTAGAAGGCTTCTTCTCTCTTTTTGGATCTCAATATCATGTTCTCCTCGATCTTCTTGGAGATTTATTCGATGTAACTCTTTTTGCGGTGTGTTTGTCAAGATCCGATGAATTGTGGGTTTATGATCAAGTTTATCTATGAGAAATATTTGAATCTCCTCTAAATTCTTTTATGTGTGATTGAGTTATCTTGCAAGTCTCTTCGAATTATCGGTTTGGTTTGGCCTACTAGATTGATCTTTCTTGAAATGGGAGAAGTGCTTAGCTTTGGGTTCAATCTTGTGGTGTCCTTTCCAAGTGACAGCAGGGGTAGCAAGGCACGTATTGTATTGTTGCCACCGAGGATAAAAAGATGGGGTTTATATCATATTGCATGAGTTTATCCCTCTACATCATGTCATCTTTCTTAATGCGTTACTCCGTTCTTTATGAACTTAATACTCTAGATGTGTGCTGGATAGCGGTCGATGTGTGGAGTAATAGTAGTAGATGCAGGCAGGAGTCGGTCTACTTGTCACGGGCGTGATGCCTATATGCATGATCATGCCTAGATAATCTCATAATTATTTGCTTTTTTATCAATTGCTCGACAGTAATTTGTTCACCCACCGTAATACTTATGCTATCTTGAGAGAAGCCACTAGTGAAACCTATGGCCCCCGGGTCTATCTTTTATCATATAAGCTTTCAATATAATTTTATTTGCATCTTTAATTTTCCAATCTATATTATAAAATACCAAAAATATATTTATCTTATCATATTATCTCTATCAGATCTCACTTTCGCAAGTGGCTGTGAAGGGATTGACAACCCCTTTATGGCGTTGGTTGCGAGTTCTTGTTTGTTTGTGTAGGTGCGTGGGACTTCTGAGGAGCCTCCTACTGGATTGATACCTTGGTTCTCAAAAACTGAGGGAAATACTTACGCTACTATTGCTGCATCACCCTTTCCTCTTCAAGGAAAACTAGCGCGAGCTCAAGACATAGCAATCAGCAACCATATGATCAGCAGAGGTACCATGATTTTCTGGTGGCAGGTCATCAGCAGGATCATCCGGTTGTTGCACAGAGGCCTCAAATATTGGTGCTTGCTTTTCCGGTTCATGAGGCTTGGGGTCTTCTATGGGCTTGTTCATTTTGGCCTTTTTGCTAGGCTTTGCTTTCCCACTGCAAGAGGATTCAGAAAGTCAGTATAAATTTAGATATGTTGAAAACTCAGATTAAAGTTGGTACCCAGGGGCAGTCTTGAAAGGCGGATGTAGAATCTGAGATGAATCACCGGACGAAGAGTGAGAGGTCCCCTGGTAATTTGAGTGAGAAGCATGAATTACTGGATGAATAAAACTTGTTTTAAAATAAATAAGAGTCGAAATCTTTGAAAACCTCATTCCGGCGTTTGCGTGGGGCTGGCGTGTTAGGTAAACCGAATGAAAGTTCTTCGCCTCCACTAGTCCGGGTTCTGCGTCGGTTCTCATGCTGTTGTTGCTTCAAAATAAAGTTGGGATCCATGTGAGCTAAAGGGTGAGAAAACCTTACTTTCCAGATCACGCATCAAATTTTCTGTCTTGGCAAGGGCTCTGAGTCGGAGGAAATAATGGTTACCTCGTTATCAACCACCTGGCTGGTCTCCACGTCATCCTGATAGCAATCAGTGTCAATAAGATGGATGAAAAATGAGCCAAGGAAATCAAGATCTACCTCTGACTCTTCATCTTCATCCATGTTAAGCATGTCAGAAACAGTGGATTCCTTTTTCTTTTTCTTCATAGCTTTGGTCTTAGCCCTGGCTTTCTTGGCGGCTTTTTCATCATATCTCTTGTCCCAAAAAGTGGATCCAGCCTAAAAAAGGTTATAATAAAGGTTGAGGATTTTCAAATTCTATGAACAGTGAAGTAAAGAATATAAACCAGACAGACTTACCTCCGGTGTGGGGTTAAGTTTGCAGAAGGGATTCAAACCCACTTTGTTGCAGCTCTCCAAGCTTTCATTGAGAAGAGTCTTGGTCATTTCATTGATGGCTTTATCAGTCAAACGTGTTGAACTATAATGCAGTGGATCTTTGGTATCGCCAGTATATGTATATATTTAACTGGGTCGACGGCTTAAAGGTATGATCCTCAAAGCTACCCAGCATCGAACCAGATCAATCTCGGTTAATGCTTTTCCCAATAATGCCCTAACCTTTTAGAAGGTAGGAGCAAGTTGAGCCTGTTCAGCAGTGGTAAGCCGGCCGGGAAGAGGATGCTTCGGGTTAAGCCGTTGGGCGCGATAGCCTGGTAAGGGATTTTCATCAGCAGGAGAAGTATCTTTGCAATAGAACCAGGTTTGGTTCCAATCTTTGGGATGGCTTGGAAGTAGAGCATAAGGGAAAATGGCGTCTCCGTGTCGCTGAATTGAGATCCCTCCAAGTTCTTGGCTGGGACCGTCAGTAAATTCATTCTGGTGATTCAGGTAAAAATACTCTCTGAAGAGGTCAACACTAGGTTCTTCTTGAAGGTATACTTCACAGAAGACTTGGAAATTGCAAATATTGGAAATGGAATTGGGCCCGATATCTTGAGGATGAAGTTGCATAAAATGCAGAACATCACGGAAGAAATTTTGATCTGGGCGGTGAGAAGCCCCGGTTCATGTGCTTAAGGAAAACGATAACCTCATGATCCTACGACTGAGGTTTGTCTTCATCTGGTTTAGGAGCACGCTAGTGAATGATGTCTTTGGCCGGTAAGAAACCAATCTTGACATAGTCTTCGAACATTGCCTCGATAACAATGGATGGGACCCAGTCGCATGACGTAACGGTCTTGCTCAAGATTGGGTGCATGGCCTACACAAGGTGATTCAAGATGTTATTAAACCGGCAGATATCTGGCGAGTTACAAATTATTGTTTAAACCACTATACAAGGATAAAAGCTATAGAGATCCAATTCAGAATATGCGGATTGTTAAGCCGAAGAATTAAATTATGAGGATGAACAGGCCTGCTTGGTTAAACCGGAAGGATATGGCCAGATTATTGACTTAAGTGGATGATGGCGGCTTAAACGGAGCCTAATGATATATGATGGGTCAAGGTTTATGTTATAAGCCTCCAGGGCAGTTTTTAGTGCTTTGATTCTATCAAGTGAAAATTTTGCTAAGTGGTGAATAAACACATTTCACAAGTTAAAGCCATGATTTCAGATCTATGGCAATTTAGAAAAGACAGTGAAAATAAAACCTAAGGTGGCGATTGTGGAAAGCTTTGATCTCAGATGTTTCTAATAATGAAAATGATGATAAAAACTACTTCCGTGCAAGATCTACGATTTATCCAAAGTAAAAGCTATCAGATTTGAAGAAAGCAACGAAGAACAGCAAGAACACCGAAGAATGGCGCAAACCCTAATGTGGATCTGAGTAAAAGAGGGAGGTGCACTTATAGGTGATGAGGATCAGCGGTGGCGTGCTAGAGTTCTCTGGTCCAGTCAGGTCGATGCAGCGGCCTGAGTTGATGCAGCGGCTGGAGGTTGCGGCGGCGGGACCCGAGCGCTGGTGCGGCTGTGCGAAGGAGGAAGACGAAGAAGGAAGCGAGGGGAAAATGAAAAACACCCCCGCCCCTATTTATAAGGGGGCGAATACAAGGCATGCATGGGAATCGAGGAGGCCGAAATCATCATGTGGCTATATGGACGCCTCGATTTTCGAGATGTTTATTAAGATAAGGAGCAGTTAAGATGTTCTGGGCCTCGTGTGGAGTTAATGTTGAATGACGTCATGGCGGTTTAAGAAGATTTTGAGAGCTGTTGTCATGGCGGATTTCAACAAGTGATGCAGACTCTTACAAGTTAGGTATTGAAGATTGATATGAACAAGTTCAAATCAACCTGGGGCCTAATGTTGGGGATATAACTGCTGGGTATGAACCGCCCAGAAGGGGCTGGGTCATACCACTGACGATTATCAATGAAGATGACGGGTCATAGTAAGAGCATTGACGGCCCAAGACCCAGACGTGACTTAAGGCCCAAGAGGATGAACCGCCATATGAATAACTTGTATTGTAAGGCAGGTTTAGTTAATCACCAAGCCGGACACATTGTCTATGAGCCGGCCGGGACTCTGTAAGCCGTCGGGCATCAACCTATGTATATAAAGGGACGACCCGGCGGCGAGTTAGGGCAAGAAAGAAGAGATGGAGAACTAGGTCAAGCCAATTCGCTCCCTGGTAATCGAAGCCCAAGCAATACCATGCTACACCGGACTAGGATTTTACCTCCACCGTGAGGGGCCGAACCAGTATAAACTCTCCGTGTCCCTTGTCCCATTTAACTCCTTCAAGCTAACTACGTTGTGATGGCTCCACACCTAAGTCCTTACGCTAGGACATCTGACGTGACAATTCCACGACAGTGTGTTTGTCTTACATCAAGGTAGTGATTGTCAGTATCACGCATGAATGAGTTTGAAGAGTAAATTTATTGCTTTTTCTTGTCGGTTTTACTTGACAATGCAAAATCAATAAAGAAGAAGAAATTAGCAAGGCAGTGGATAAAGGTGCCTCTTCCAAACGGAGGGCCTCTACACATTCTACTCGGCAATCCTCCCAACACAATTTGGAAGACAACACATGCATAGACACTCGAAGTAGTTGTGTTGATGATGAGCACGTCCCCCCTTGTCCACCATCACCGGTGTCCCTCTAACATGGCACTGCTATATGTGGTTGCATGTTATGTATGATGTCTAGCTTGTATTTCTTCTAGTTTTGTTGAATTCGATCTGCTTACTTTACACATTATACTTGTGAATAAGACATGTGTTCCTGTTTCTAGAACATACAATATCTGTCTATCACACCATGTTCTTACATCAAAGTACTATTGTTGTGTAACCTGCAACAATCACTTTTCACAAGACACAGTTAACTCGGGAGTCTAATATAGTTTACATCTCGCATTATTTTCTAGCTTGTACTACTAATTTGTTGAAATGGCACTAATGAGGAGACATTTTTAACTTGGTAGAGTGATATTCGTTGTGTCTTACTTATGGTGTCTAGCTTTCATTGCTTCTAATTTATTGAAATGCCTTCTGCTTAGTTTACACATCATAAGCTATGAATATGCAATCCTGTGAATATGCAACGGCACTAATGACGAGAGACCTTTAACTTGGTAGTGTGATGTTGTTTGCATCTTGCATATGATTTATTTCTTGTACTGCTTCACATTTGTTTAAATGCCAGTTATGACGAGACACTGTTAACTTGGCAAAGTGATATTTGTAGCATCTTTCATATGGTGTCTACCTTCCATTGCATTGCTTCTAATTTATTGAAATGTCTGTTGCTTAGTTTACACATCATAGTTCTTATTATCTCATGTCGTCCTGTTTTTCGTACATATTACATCCTCCTATCATGTGGTTGTCTAACATCAAAGTTTAGTTCGTCTGTATCACGCATCAATTTGTTCTGAAGAACAAAATTTTTATTCCTTTTTCTTGTCGGCTTGACTTAACATGGCATAGAGAAAGGGGAAGGAACACTGAATGACAGGGGATGGTGTTAGTACTAAGGACACACGGAAATCGAAGCGGAAGAATTATGCACATTCTGCTGGTACTGATGGTGCAACAGAAGGTCAAAGCCCAGCAGAAAACTGTACAAGCATGGTATCCCATGCTACACGAGCGGCAAAACAAGCCAAACAAAAACTAATAGCTGCCACCAAACAAGCAGCAACAGCCCTAGTTGTTTCAATACCTTCCATAGTACCACTAGTTGCACGAGTTACTCATTTGTCAACTTAGCTAGCAGCACGTTCCCAAGCTCCCTTGCCACCTGCCACTACTTCCTAATCACTCTTGACACAAGACGAGTTGGCAAGATCAGATGAACTTTGTGACCTTCAACAGCAAGAAGGTAGTTGTTGGAGTCAAGTTACAATTCGATGCTTCTTTATATGTAGTCTCACAGTTTGATGTACACTAATACTTCCTATGTTCGTTGTTGGACTAGCACCTAGGCGCAAGAGGAAACAAACATCAGGGATAATTCTTGATAGGTTAACTAAATCTAGAGGAGGAAGAATGGAGATCCGTTTTGAGGCATGTTTAAAAAGGCCACATGATGCTACAGAGTCAGCCAAGTTAGTATGAGAGGCAGCGGTTGCCATTAGGTGTCATGCATGTATCCTCCCAACATGGATTCAGTATAGGAATGATGAAGAGAAAACCCAGTTCAACACCTTCCTCGATCATTTATCTGTAAGTATGGTTATGTACGAAAACTAGTAATATATTCATGCTTTGTCCCATACTTTCTAGGTTGCTGATAATGAGACTCCCATAATTTTCAACAAATGAGGTTCAAGTTGGATAGCCAATATGATGCAACCAGGCAAGCTTGCACCCATGTTTTCAAGTCTGCTCTGCGATAGTATCGGTGTAACATGAGGAAAACTCGCTTTCAAGATAAGCTAACAGTGAACTTGCCCAAACATCTCTAGTGGAAAATATATCAGATGAAGACTCGAGAGGCCTCGTTAAACACTGGTCTGATCCAAAGTATCAAGTATGTTATTTGTATGCGATCAGATCATATGTTCAACTCCTATTACGCATGTTCCTCACAAATCCATCTTCTTGTAGGTGAACTATTCAAAGAACAATGCCAACCGTACAAAAGTGAAATTCCAACAGACAACAGGATCTCGTAGCTATACTGCACACTGCGAGGCTCTTGTAACTAGTTGTTGTTTCTCTCTTTATGATGTGCCATATTATCATATCTATATTGACTTGTTCCAAATGCAGAGGAAAGCTCGCAAGGACCAAAAAGTACCTAAACCAAATGTTGTGGAAATCTTCAAGGATTGTCACACCAGCAAAACGAAGGGCATGACTACACCAGTCAAAGCCGTTGTTGTAAATCCTTAATCCTCATGCCTTTTAACTACTACTTACTCTGACTCGTGCATTGAACTGCACAGTTTGCAGCCAATGTCTATTACTCTTTTCAAATTTCTACACAATTGTCTTAGCCTATCATTGCACCTTACAAGGTTTAAAAGAGAGGAGTGATGTTCCTTTGATCTTGATCTGTAATCTAGTTCTGTGCTGGACTTGCCCACACAATGTTACAATTGCTTGTTTGTTTGTTCTTAGTTGTTTTGTGATACCAATGATGGCATACAATGCTTACTGTATTATAAACGTTGTCTCTCTATCCTTAGTTGTCAATACAATGTGAAGAAATAGACAATACATTAGCCATGGTATATGGTCATATGTTTGGAACCTGGTTTTATTATGTACTTTGCAGTAAAATACAACTAATATTTTACACAGGTTCACCAGAATAAGTTTTGTATATAGACCAAAGCTATTTTGTTTGGTTTTGCTACCTCCTTAATATCTTCTGTTCTAGTACTACTAATGTAAAAAACTCAACTTTTCAGCAAGCTATGGAAAAAATGGTGGAACCGCCACCTTCTGAAGGTGACGAGGCAACTATGACCGCAATGGCACCTCTTGCTGTACTTGGTCAGTACCTGTCCACTAACAGTGCCAAAAGCATGTTCCTGCATAATACTGGGTTGGTTGTTAAGGCAATCTCGTCCAAAACTGCCTCATGATCAAGATATACAAGCTCAAAACAACGTTATATCTGCGCTCCAGACACAAGTCCATTCCCTAACAGGGACCCTTTGTGAAACAAGGACAACCATTGTTCGATGTCAGCATGATATGCATGGTTTTGAAACCAGACTATCAGACATTTGCTATGTTGTCCAGGAGCCTAGGAGGAATGAAGGCGAAGGTTATGGTGCTCCACCGGATAGTACAACACGAAAATGTAACAGTCAGGTCACATGAACTGAGCTTCTGGACTTTTGGTGGTGCATTTATCTGCCAGATTGTTAACTTTTATGCCAACCTTCCTTTTGTTTTATGGTTGTAATTTGTTTTGTTGTGATACAAAATTTGTTCTTAACGTGCAGCCACCGGCTGAAGAAAACAACAAGCCATTTTTGTATAGTGTAGGGTGTTCCCTATATTTGCACTGGTGGCGAACTTTGATGCCCAGTGGATGTAATCTGTGCAATCGCCTTAATAGCCTAGCATTAGTTTCAGACTTATTTATTTCCTAGTCTTCTTTTTCCCTGGTTTGCTAGTGGACGCAACAACCATGGGCCATATACGGACCGTGGTAACCTTGACCCTGCTACAGGCCATAGGATCCATGGGCCTCCTACGGGTCGTCGGATAAATGGGCCTCCAACGGGCCGTAGAATCGGTGGGCCTCGGGCCATTGCATAAATGGGTCCACATGGGCTGTAAACAGGCGTAATTGGTATTGAGCCAAGACGGTAACGGGTCATTAATAGGCCGAAAGACAGCAAAGGCTTAATTCTGTCACAGGCATAATGGGTCGTTAATGGGCCAGAATATAGGACGGGCTGGAAATGGTGCAACAGGTTCATAGGCCACAAACGGGCCGATTCTAACCACGGGACGCATTTGGCCCATTAGGGAAACATGCCAGTAACGGGCCGGAAGTAATCGAGGGCCAGAAAGGACCCAAGAACGTATGGGCCATCAGTAGGCCGAAAGCTAACACGGGCTGGAAATGGCCGATGTGAATCATGGCATGTTAATGGGTACAAAGAAATTTACTGTTCATTATGGGCCAGAGTCACCATGGGCCACTAAAGGGCCTAAAGATACGAAAGGCCTCATATGGGCTGAAAGACGTCGTGGGCCATACATGGGCCGAAAGTGAAACGGGCTGGTGTTATATTCAACGGCCCACATGACATTGTTGGGCCGATTTCGGGAAGGCCCTAACAGGTCGTGAGCTACCGGGCCGTAAAATGGACTATATGCGAACAGACCATTAACAGGCTTTTCATGGGCCAGCTCGCTAACTTTTGACCAAGTCAAACGGGTCGGCCTTTGTAAGCTAAATGGGCCAGTGTTGGGCCGTTGCACGTGTCGACATATCATAGGCGCCTATCTGACCCAATGACGAGCTGTCACGTGTTTCCATCGGCCAATGAGAATTTTACACGTGGAAAATCCCCATTAGTCCGGGTTGTTAACGGGTTATCGGATCTAAAACCGGACCAGATAGCTTATTGGCGACCCATTGCGGTGGATGCCACGTGTCGGTTACCCTTGACAAAAGCACTTCCATGATGCGTCATTTATCATCATGGAAGTGAACACTTCCGTGATGGTAATTTTGGTATTGTCATGAAACACTTCTACGACAGCACAAGTATGACAATCTTGATTCTGTCATAAAATCGTCATGGATGTACATACATGACAGAAAATGTGACCTGCTGTGACAAACACGTATCATCACGGAAGTGTATTTTTTGTAGTGCAAGAACTTGATCAAGTATGTTATTGAGCAACGAATGTATCAATGTAGGAAGCAAAAATAGATTGAGCATAGGATATCACAGGTTTGATAATAACGATGGTAATGCAACATGCGAACAAATATAGAAGCATGAGTGAAAACAAGATCTAAACAATGACAAGGTGAAAGAACGTAATACAGGGAAAACACACTAGTCTAAATAAGATAAGCACGAGGAGAAATATGTATGACAGGGATGACTAAAATGAATGATGAGAACGCAACATGATGAGCACGAACATTAACTAATGTGAATGAAAGAGATGACAAAGGTGAATGATATGCAACAGTCGATGATTGATCAGATAAACTATCGTCAAAGAGCACGAAAGTAAACTACTGAAGGTAATGCAGTAAAGTAGAATGAGCCAATGGTGCTCGATGGCAACAGATGGATTTGGTAGGCCAGTTTGCCCTTCTGCCAAAGGACTACGTCTGGTTTGAGGGGTTGTGATTTAACATAGAAGATAAACTCTCTTCACCCTATTCTCCTTCAACTCAGAGTTGATCAGACTCCATTTGATTTCACTCATGGTAGATACATGTCGGCGATCTCCAAACCTTCGACATACCTCTTCGCGAACCACAATGACTCTTGGCTGTTGAAGATCTTACTTGGTGAAGACAATGACTCTTCAACACTCGAGCTGACACCTATCCGTCTAGAGAGTGCACCGCTCTCAAGAGTAATAGGTACAAGAAGTCTAACTCAGAACTACTATGATGCGCAACCACTTTCTAAGTTTCGGCTCTTGATTTTTCTCTTGGTGGATCTTAAACTCAAATCACTCGGAGAGGGGTTGCTTAATCAACCTTCTCATAAATCTTAAGTCAAGCACCCAATGGGCAACGTTGGAGCGGGGTGGCTATTTATAGTCGTAGCCTTCCCTGAAGGGAAAAGACCAAATTGGACATGTGGAGCAGCCAATGGCCAAACAACGCGATTCCAATGGTCAAAAATTGAGCAAAACAGTAACTTCCTTGCGGAGCAAGTAATGCTAACTCCTTAGTTTGAAAGATATCTCCTGCAGCATGAAGAACAATGTCTACTGCTGGAAGGTAATCATTCAAAACATAAAGAGATTTCTCTCAGTCTTGCATACCTATACCCATCTTAATAGTACGGAGGTACTGTGACTCAAATAAATGAAAGAAGAACAATGAAATGAATAATACGTCTTCAGTTTATCTTTGACTTCTATTCGCTGCAGTCAATTTCTTCGGACAGGATCTCCAATCCAATTGCTTTTTTGAGGGGTTAACTCCTTCATACCAATCTTCTCGCCTACACGTATTCGACAGATGTGGCTCATTTTTCTCTACATCGCAGATATTCTTTAGTGAAGTTCTTCGAACTTGACACCGGAGACAACATTCTCTTCAGTTCTGCATGGACTATTTCTATCTATGTGCACTAGCAAACAAATTAGTCCATGCATGTTTCTGTCAACAATCTCCAAAACATAGGAGGGAAAATATTGCACCAACAATCTCCCCCTTTTTGAACGATTGTTGAAAAAATAGAACACATCGAAAGATAGATAACTTAATGGAATGGAATGCGAAGGATAACGAAGGACGAGAGATAATTACGAAGATAAAACACGCTCCCCCTGAAGGTATGCATCCTTTGGAGAATTCATAGGATATATATCGAAAGGTGGCAAGTTGAACCTAGGTCTCTTTTAGTGTACTCGATAGTGTCTGAGGTAATTCCTGTCACACACATTCTTTGAAAAAGATTAGTTAGATAGAGTGATTAATTTGAGAAGATTTGTGATGAAGGATAAGCCATGAGGAGTTGCTCAGAACACAATTTGAACGAGATATAAGTTCCCTGCAAGTTAGATACTCGAGAAGAATCAGAGCAATGGAATCATAGGTATATTGCTCAAAGTTGATAAGCTTCAGACGTGGTTTTCCTGCAATAAGGGTGATAGGAAGGATATATACGAGGAAAAACACTTTAAAAGATGGATATAGAGAATTCACTTTCTAATCATAATAAGTTTGATCCGAAGTTAACTTTTGTCTCCTGCAAGGTTAGATAGCGAAAGATAATTATTATAGAATATCTAACCATAAGACATACATAGTTTCAAGGAATGGGATATCTCTTTTCTAGAGAAGCATGATTTCTAATACTCCTTGAACTGTTTTTCCTTCCCCTGCACGAAAGATGAGTATCGAGGATAATTATTGCAAGGAAGTAAGCTTTCGATTTCACCTGCAAACAAATAATTGGAAGTAAATAGCATTGTGGGGGTTATTAACGGTACATGACGACCAAGTATTTCAACACCACAGGCGGTACTTAAAGTTCCGAAAACAAATAGTTAGACGAAAGCCAAATAGTTTGACAGGAAAACAAATGGCGAACGGAAACACCTTGCAAATAACCTGCTTATCTATCACTCGATGTTCTTCTCCCCCTTTTTGTCAACAAGTGTAAAAAAGAAAGAGAATGCACACGAGGAACTACTCGTCCGAAGAATCCTCAGAATTAGTATTCGCACTACTTGGCGAAGCAGAGCAAGTGATGGTCGAGGTTGAAGCAGGAGTTGGAGACACAGCATGAGCTTCGGGATCAACTTCAGGAGGTGCATCTGGCTTGAAGACAAATGTCCTAGTTGTGTCTTCAAGATCATCATCTGGTTCAACAAACAACAGGTCGATGGAGGTGGAACACTGAGGAAGCACTAGGGTTTGCCTTCGGATGTGAGGAAGTTCAAACAACAGATAATCGTATTCTTTCTTGATACCCTTGGCAGATGGTTGCTTGTGAGAATAATGCTTGTGTAGAAGGGTCTAGGAGCACTTCTTTTGTTCCTTCTAATACAGGAGAGTTTGGCGAGCATAATTATGGAGCAGATTTATCTTAGTCATCATTTCCAGCTTCACTTTCTAGTCTAGCTTGATATGACTTTTCAGGGCTTGCTGAGTGCAAAGACAAATGTCATACAGTGAGGGATTTTCTTCACGAGGGATTTCAACCTTTGCCTTCTTGACGTTCGGAGCAGAAGCAGAGCCAGCTGCAGCCATTGGTATCTTCCCTCTGCCGATGTCCTTCAAAATCTAGAGTGTGTCACGGACTGGGGGCATATAAAATTTTGGGATATGTGGGTAGAGAAACATTTCTTCAATAAGCTGCTCAACGGCAAACATGAACCAAGGTGCATAAGTCTTCAAAGCTTGAGGGATGTCAGCCGTGCAGGCCAGGTTGCGAATGAAAAGATCTAGTATGTCAAAACGAATACCCTGGGGAGTGGCTACAAGAGCATTTCCCACGATGCCATTACCGTATTCTGGCTTGTTTGTCGGCGTCAGGGAGTGATACGTCTCCAATGTATCTATAATTTTTTATTGTACCATGCTATTTTATATTATTTTTGGGACTAATCTATTAACCGAGGGCCCAGTGCCAGTTTCTGTTTTTTTTGTCTATTTTAGAGTTTTGCAGAAAAGGAATACCAAACGGAGTCCAAACGGAATGAAACCTTCGCGATGATCTTTCTTGGACCGAAAGAAAACCAGAAGACTTGGAGATGAAGTCGAAGACGCAACGAGGCAGCCACGAAGTAGGAGGGCGCGCCCAGGGGGGTAGGGCACGCCTCCCCACCCTCGTGGGCCCCTTGTAGCTCCCCTGACCTAGTTCCTTCGCCTATACATACTCTTCTACCCTAAAAAGATCAAGGGGAGCCGTGAAACCACTTTTCCACCGCCGCGACCTTCTGTACCCAAGAGATCCCATCTAGGGGCCTTTTCCGGCATCTTGCCAGAGGGGGATTCAATCACGGAGGGCTTCTACATCAACACCATTACCTCTCCAATGAAGCGTGAGTAGTTTACCACAGACCTTTGGGTCCATAGTTATTAGCTAGATGGCTTCTTCTCTCTCTTTGATTATCAATACCATGTTCTCCTCGATGTTCTTGGAGATCTATTCGATGTAATACTCTTTTGCGGTGTGTTTGCCGAGATCTGATGAATTGTGGATTTATGATCAAGTTTATCTATGAATATTATTTGAATTCGTATATGCATGATTTGATATCTTTGCAAGTATCTTCGAATTATATGTTTAGTTTGGCCTACTAGATTGATCTTTCTTGCAATAGGAGAAGTGCTTAGCTTTGGGTTCAATCTTGCGGTATCCTTTCTCAGTGACAGTAGGGGCAGCAAGGCATGTATTGTATTGTTGCCATCAAGGATAAAAAGATCGGGGTTTCATCATATTGCTTGACTTAATTCCTCTACATCATGTCATCTTTCTTAATGCATTACTCCGTTCTTTACAAACTTAATACTCTAGCTACATGCTGGATAGCGGTCGATGTGTGGAGTAATAGTAGTAGATGTAGGCAGGAGTCAGTCTACTTGACATAGACGTGATGCCTATGTTCATGATCATTGCCTTAGATATCGTCATAATTATGCGCTTTTCTATCAATTTCTCGGAATTAATTTGTTCACCCACCATAATCTTTGCTATCTCGAGAGAAGCCACTAGTGAAACCTATGGCCCCCAGGTCTCTTTTCCATTGTATTGAATCTCGTTTACATCTTGCTAGTTTCCGATCTACTATTTTGCAATCTTTAGTTTCCAATCTATAAACCAAAAATACCAAAAATATTTACTTTACCGTTTATCTATCTCTATCAGATCTCAATTTTGCAAGTGACCGTGAAGGGATTGACAACCCCTTTATCACGTTGGGTGCAAGTTTTTGATTGTTTGTGCAGGTATTCTGTGACTTGTGTGTTGTCTCCTACTGGACTGATACCTTAGTTCTCAAAACTGAGGGAAATACTTACGCTACTTTGCTGCATCACCCTTTCCTCTTCAAGGGAAAACCAATGCAAGCTTAAGAGTTAGCAAGAAGGATTTCTGGCGTCGTTGCCGGGGAGATCTACATCAAGTCAAGCCATACCAAGTATCCATCATAAACTCTTCTCCCTTGCATTACATTATTCTCCATTCGTCTCTCGTTTTCCTCTCCCCCACTTCTAAAATGATTTTCGAAAACCTTCGCCCTTTTCTTTGCCATTCTTCTGTTTCATCTTTGTTCGCTTGTGTTACCATGTGCCTTCTTTTTGCTTGAATCTTCGCTTGCTAAAAGTGTATGGATCCTCATCCACTTGCTAATCTTTTTAAGAGATCCAATTATGATGAACCAATTGCTAGTGAGTTGAGTGCCCTATATTATCTTTATGAGGTTTTGCTTGAAATTCATGAATCTGAAACTTGTGATGAACTGCTTTTTGAAGTGATTCACGATAGATCTTTGAATAAAAAACATGATTGCAATGATTTTAATATAAATTCTATTGATGTCAATTGTGTTAATGATATGCAGAACCCTAAGCTTGGGGATGCTAGTTTTGCTATGTCATCTACTTATTGCAATGACCATGATTGGGGTGATTCTTCTTATGATCTTGACAATTTATTTAAGCCCCATGATGAATATGAGATTGATAATAGTGTTTGCAATATTATTTAAAGTGGGTTTGGAAGAGTGTCAACTTTAGATCCCACATATTTCGATAATGTTCAAACTTATGAAATTTTTGATAAAAGTGGGTTTAGAGAGGTCATGACTTTAGTTAATGTTAATCCCACTATTTTGGAAGAGTATCACCTTTGCATGCATGTAGATCATGTTGAGAATATCTTTTGTGATAACTATACTGTTGTATTTTCTTGTGATCCTACATGTAATTATTATGAGAGAGGAAAATATGGTTGTAGAAATTTTCATGTTACTAAATTACCTCTCTTCATGTTAATATTGCTATTGATTCTTTCTTCTTCCCTGCATATGCTAGTTTTTGCTTGGCTTAATAATTTGTTTGCTTATAAAATTCCTATACATAGGAAGTATGTTAGACTTAGATATGTTTTTCACATGTTTTATGATGCTCTCTTTGTGCTTCAATTCTTGTCTTTCATGTGAGCATCATTAAAATTATCAATGCCTAGCTAGGGGCGTTAAACGATAGCGCTTGTTGGGAGGCAACCCAATTTTATTTTTGTTATTTGCTTTAATAAATAATTCATATAGCCTCTGGTTATATGTGGTTTTATGTCTTAATTAGTGTTTGTGCCAAGTAGAACCTTTGGGAAGACTTGGGTGAAAGTTGATTTGATCTTGCTGAAAAAAACAGAAACTTTGCGCTCACGAGATTAACTGTCATTTTTAACAGAAGGGTGATTTTGAGTTGATTCTTTTTTCAGAAGATTAATAGATAAATTCCTCACGTCCACCAAATTATTTAAGAATTTTTGGAGTTACATAAGTATTCGAAAGTTACATATTACTACAGACAGTTCTGTTTTTGACAGATTCTGTTTTTCGCGTGTTGTTTGCTTATTTTGATGAATCTATGAGTAGTATAGGGGGGTATGAACCATAGACAAGTTGGAATACAGTATATATTACACCAATATAAATAATAAGGACTTCACAAGAGTACCTTAAAGTGGTGATTTATTTTCTTATACTAACCGAGCTTATAAGATTTTCTGTTGAGTTTTGTGTTGTGAAGTTTTCAAGTTTTGGGTAAGGATTTGATGGATTTTGGAATAAGGAGTGGCAAGAGACTAAGCTTGGGGATGCCCAAGTCACCCCAAGGTAAAATTCAAGGACAACCAAAAGCCTAAGCTTGGGGATGCCCCTGAAGGTATCCCCTCTTTCATCTTCGTCTATCGGTAACTTTACTTGAGGCTATATTTTTATTCACCACATGATATGTGTTTTGCTTGGAGCATATTGTATGATTTGAGTATTTTCTTTTTAGTTTACCACAATCATCCTTGCTGTACACACCTTTTGGGAGATACATGCATGAATCGTGATTTATTAGAATACCCTATGTGCTTCACTTATATCTTTTGAGCTAGACAATATTGCTCTAGTGCTTCACTTATATCTTTTTAGAGCACGGCGGTGGTTTTATTTTATAGAAATTGTTGAACTCTTATGATTCACTTATATTATTTTGACAGTCTCTTAGAACATCATGGTAATTTTCTTTGGTTATAAATTTAGTCCTAATATGACAGGCATTCAAGATGGATATAATCAAAACTTTCATATAAGTGCATTGAATACTATGAGAAGATTGATTCTTTATGATTTTTTTGAGATATGAAGATGGTGATATTAGAGTCATGCTAGTAGAGTAGTTGTGAATTTTAGAGATACTTTTGTCAAATTTTGTGATTCCCGTAGCATGCACGTATGGTGAACCGTTATGTGATGAAGTTGGAGCATGATTTATTTATTGATTGTCTTCCTTATGAGTGGCGGTCGGGGACGAGCGATGGTCTTTTCCTACCAATCTATCCCCCTAGGAGCATGCGTGTAGTACTTCTTTTTGATAAGTAATAGATTTTTTCAATAAGTATCTGAGTTCTTTATGACTTATGTTGAGTCCATGGATTATACGCACTCTCACCCTTCCACCATTGCTAGCCACTCTTGTGTCACACAATTTTCACCGATACCTTATACCCACCTTATACCTTCCTCAAAACAACCACCATACCTACCTATTATGGCATTTCCATAGCCATTCGGAGATATATTGCCATGCAACTTTCCACCATTCCGTTTATTATGACACGCTCCATCATTGTCATATTCTTTGCATGATCATGTAGTTGACATCGTATTTGTGGCAAAGCCGCCGTTCATAAAAAAAATCATACATGTCACTCGTGAATCATTGCACATCCCGGTACACCGCCGGAGGCATTCACATAGAGTCATATTTTGTTCTAAGTATTGAGTTGTAATTATTGAGTTGTAAGTTAATAAAAGTGTGATGATCTTCATTATTAGGTCATTATCCCATGTGAGGAAAGGATGATGGAGACTATGATTCCCCCACAAGTCGGGATGAGACTCCGGACGAAAAATAAAAAAAGGAAAAAAGAGGCCATAAAAAAGATAAGGCCCAAATAAAAAAATGAGAGAAATAGAGAGAAGGGGCAATGCTACTATCCTTTTTTCACACTTATGCTTTAAAGTAGCACCATGATCTTCATGATAGAGAATCTCCTATGTTGTCACGTTCGTATACTAGTGGGAATTTTCCTTATAAGAACTTGGCTTGCATATTCAAATATTCAGCTTCCTCCAAATGCCCTAGGTCTTCGTGGGCAAGAAAGTTGGATGCACACCCACTTAGTTTCTTTTTGAGCTTTCATACACTAATAGCTCTAGTGCATCCGTTACATGGCAATCCCTACTCACACACATTGATATCTATTGATGGGCATCTCCATAGCCCGTTGATACGCCTAGTTGATGTGAGACTATCTTCTCCTTTTTTCTTATCCACAACCACCATTCTATTCCACCTATAGTGTTATATCCATGGCTCACGCTCATGTATTGCATGAAGATTGAAAAAGTTTGAGAACATCAAAAGTATGAAACAATTGCTTGGCTTGTCATCAGGGTTGTGCATGATTTAAATATTTTGTGTGATGAAGATAGAGCATAGCCAGACTACATGATTTTGTAGGGATAGCTTTCTTTGGCCAAGTTATTTTGAGATGTCAATATTAAAATTTTGCATTGAATCTTTCGGATCTGAACATTCATGCCACAATAAAGAAAATTACATGGATAAATATGTTAGGTAGAATTCCACATCAAAAATTCTGTTTTTATCATTTACCTACTCGAGGACGAGCAGGAATTAATCTTGGGGATGCATGATACGTCTCCAACGTGTCTATAATTTTTGATTGTTCCATTCTATTATATTATCTGTTTTGGATGCTTAATAGGCATTTATATGATATTTTATATTATTTTTGGGACTAACCTATTAACCGAGGGCCTAGCGCCAGTTTCTGTTTTCTGCCTACTTTAGAGTTTTGCAGAAAGGAATACCAAATGGAGTCCAAATTGAATGAAACCTTCGCGATGATCTTTCTTGGACCGAAAGCAAACTAGAGGACTTGGAGATGAAGTCGGAGACGCAACGAGGCAGCCACGAGGCAGGAGTGTGCGCCCAGGGGGTATGGCGCGCCCCCCACCCTCTGGGCCCCTCATAGCTCCCCTGACCTAGTTCCTTCGCATATATATACTCTTATACCCTAAAAATATCAAGGGGAGCCACGAAACCACTTTTCCACCGCCGCAACCTTCTGTACCCATAAGATCCCATCTAGGGGCCTTTCCGGCATACTGCCGGAGGGGGATTCGATCATGGAGGGCTTCTACATCAACACCATTACCTCTCCGATGAAGCGTGAGTAGTTTACCACAGACCTTCGGGTCCATAGTTATTAGCTAGATGGCTTCTTCTCTCTCTTTGATTCTCAATACCATGTTCCCCTCGATGTTCTTGGAGATCTATTAGATGTAATACTCATTTGCGGTGTGTTTGCCGAGAGACGATGAATTGTGGATTTATGATCAAGATTATCTCTGAATATTATTTGGTTCTTCTCTGAATTCTTATATGCACTATTTGATATCTTTGCAAGTCTCTTCGAATTATCGGTTTAGTTTGGCCTACTAGATTGATCTTTCTTGCAATAGGAGGAGTGCTTAGCTTTGGTTTCAATCTTGCAGTGTGCTTTCCTAGTGACAGTAGGGGCAGCAAGGCACGTATTGTATTGTTGCCATCGAGTATAAAAAGATGGGGTTTTCATCATATTGCTTGAGTTAATTTCTCTACATCATGTCATCTTGCTTAATGCGTTACTCCGTTCTTTATGAACTTAATACTCTAGGTGCATGCTGGATAGCGGTTGATGTGTGGAGTAATAGTAGTAGATGCAGGCAGGAGTCGGTCTACTTGGCACGGACGTGATGCCAATGTTCATGATCATTGCCTTAGATATCTTCATAACTATGCGCTTTTCTATCAATTGCTCGGCAGTAATTTGTTCACCCACCACAATATTTGCTATCTCGAGAGAAGCCACTAGTGAAACCTATGGCTGCCGGGTCTCTTTTCCATTATATTGAATCTCGTTTACATCTTGCTAGTTTCCGATCTACTATTTTGCAATCTTTACTTTCCAATCTATAAACCAAAAATACCAAAAATATATACTTTACCGTTTATCTATCTCTATCAGATCTCACTTTTCCAAGTGACCGTGAAGGTCTTGAAAACCCCTTTATCACGTTGGGTGCAAGTTGTTGATTGTTTGTACAGGTATTCGGTGACTTGTGCGTTGTCTCCTACTGGATTGATACCTTGGTTATCAAAACTGAGGGAAATACTTACACTACTTTGTTGCATCACCCTTTCCCCTTGAAGGGAAAACCAATGCAAGCTCAAGAGGTAGCAGGGAGTTGCAGAGGATATAAAATGACACTTTGTTCTGATAAACCAGATTGTTTGGATTTGCTTCAATGCATTCATCACCAACAAGTTTGGGGTCCATCAGCGGATGAAGTTGAGATTCAGATACATCCCAATAGTGCAATCTATGTTTACGAGCATTATCAAATTCGCATCACGGAAGACTCAATAGTGCTAAGAATTGGTCAGCGGAACATTTGATCTTCTCTTCACCTATCATCCATTCGAGAATCCAAGTACTAGAATTTGCTAGGTCTCCTGAGATATAAAGAGTGGCATATAATTGAAGAATCATTTCACGATTCTAGCCATGATTGAAACGAAGTAAGCTCTTCATGAAAACTAGGTCAATCTGCTCGATGGTATGATGAAATAAGGGTAAACTTTCGAGCTCTGCGAAATCCAGAATCTTGTGCTTGAAAATGCGATTCTTGCCAAATAGAATACGAGCATAGTACACAACCTGTTTCTTGGTCTAGAATCTTGGAGATAAGGAAGTTCTTTCTCCATCATATGGACTGGTTCCAAAGAATGCAAGTTTCAAAAGATGAAACTGCTCATTAAATGCAGTACCATTCAGGCCATCTTCAATAGGAAACAAAGAAAATGTTTCCAGTGGGTTTCTCAGATGTTCTTCTTCATCCATAATCCGGGTCTGGACGTCATCAGGTGCTGGCAAACCCTCCTCAATGGGCTTGAGAGGAGCGTGAGGCATCCTTGACTGATTATCATTTTTGCTTGCTAGAACTCCTTAAGTGGCTTTCCGTCCTTCGGGCACTAGGGCCTTTTCTTTCGGTGCATTTACTTCGGTTGGAGGCACGAAAACATCTTTCTCACATACTTGGGGCACAACTGGTGGAGAAATAACTTCTTGAGCCATCGGCTCAGCAGATTTTCTTTCTTCCTCTTCAAACTGTGGTGAAGTGGAACGAGGAGCGGGATCAACATCCATCTAGGTAGGGGCAGCAGATGATGCGACCAGGGTGGTTTTGTCTCGGGAAGCATTTAGCTCCCCCTCATTCTTACCAGACTTCTCCTTATTTGATTCAGAGGGCTCAACTTGCAAATATTTTGGAGGCGATGGATCTGCCTTCTCAACTTCAATTTCCTCGTCAACATCATCAACTGGTGCTTGCTGCTCGGGCGAAGCATTCCCTTCATCTGTCTTTTCCAGGAAAATATCAACCACATAAGGTTGTTCTTGAGCTGCTAGAGTAGGAATGATAACCTCCATATTGCCAGCTTGCTGCATTGGTTCATCCTCGTGAGATGGATATGGTGGAACCTGCTGCACGGGAGTTACAGAATCAAGTGGAGCATCAGCAGCAACAGTCTGAAGGCGGTGGCCTTTGTTTTCTTTTGGTTTGCTACTCTCACCCCGGCCTTCTGACATTTTTGTTCCTTGATTCTTCTTCGAGTGAGATCTGCCTTGCAGTCAATCTCCTCGTTCCTCCTGTCACACAACTGAGATAATTCCATGTGCAATCGCGAGTGCCAATCAATTTTATCATTTCTCATGAGTCTTAGAGCCTTGGTGAGTTCAACAATTTATTTGTTCAGATTATTTCTTTCGGCTTTAGCATTGGCCTCTCTCCTCATTTGCTCGAGGACTTGCTTGTCCTTGACAGCCTATTTCAGCTTCTTGGAGATTTTCCTTAGCTTAATGAATTGCTTTGTTACCATCTTGGCAACATCATCAGGAAGTCCCAGACTACTTATATCATCAGATTTTGCATCATATGCAGCGCTGTCAATCACATCGATCATGAACTTGAAATCATACTTCTATTCCTCTGTGGAAGCAAGAACATTTGGTCTGGCCTTCTTAGCAGATGCTTTAGCTTTTCCTTCAGACTGCAGCTTTCTCTTCGTCGAAGGATTAGTCATGGCTCTTGGAGTAGCAGAACCCGAAGGTTTCTCAGCAAGGGGACTGGGTGCAAGCCTTAGTGATTTCCATGAAGAAGTTGAAACTTCCACTGGTGAGGGGCTCATAGATGGTTTATTAAGAATGGCATGTTGATCATACATTGGAATTTCATCAGGAACATCTTCGCTAGATGACTCATCACATGAGTCAGAAACAACCTCCTTTGCTTTCTTGACGACAGTTTTCTTTCGGGGTGCCCGAGGGCAAACTGATTTCCTGGCTTTGCTTTCCTTGGAGGCAGAAGCATGATCTTTATTCATCTGGATGTCTTGCTGAGTCAATGTGACATTTTGAGCTTCAACTTTGTTTTTCTTCGCTTCCCTAGCTTCACGCTTGGCTTTGGCCTTTGCCCTCTTAGCCACTTCCTTGATAAAATCATGGATGGTTTTGAGGGAGTCGAGATGAGCATTTGAGGCTATGGTGGTCTGACTGGTTCATCGTCGGGGCCAATGCAGTTTTCAGCAATGCAGTCATTCAATGGTGGCATGGAAGAAAACAGAATCTGATACTTCTTGCAAACATTTTCATAGTTATACCATTTCTTCACCCAGTGGTGGTGAATCTTGAAGCCTATTGTTGTGTTCAATTATTGTTTCACCTGGTGGAGTCTTCTAACTTTCGGGATCAGACATTTCAGCTCTGGCACAACCGCCCTTTTTGGGATTTCCATCAGAGAAGAGGACTAGGGCTTTAGTGACCAATTCATCCTCGGGCTGACTGTGAGTAGAGGGAATTTCCTCACTTTCTTCTTCAGATTCAGACTCATGTTTCTTTTTTGGAGCTTTGGTAGGCTTTGAAGATTTTCCTCCTCCTATCAATCTCATTCGTTCAGACCTTGGAGGATGATGAGGCAATTCTCCTTCAGAATCTGAATAGTTCTCCGAACTCCATGCCATGACCAACCTGTGAAAAGAATGGATACGAGGGAAAATGGGGTAGAGTCATAAACATGCACAAAAGGTATTTTGAATGAAAAAGAATGCTTTGAAAGAACACATGAATTCATGGTATTCTTAGATAAGATATCCTCGATAGATTTAAAGAAGCCATATAAAGTACAGGGTTGTGTAAAGGCTACCTAATCTTTCAGATAAGCATACATCAACCCTAGATCTAGGAGAACTAGTACGAGGAAGATCTACAAACTGTACCAGTTGAGTCCTAGTGATTCCTAAGGATCTACCACAGTGAGATAAATCAAAGAAAATAGCCTCGGTAAGAACTACCCTAAGAACAGAGAAGTAGGCAGGAGCAGTTCAAGATCCAAGCGCCCTAACTTGGCTTTAGATCAACTACGGCGGTGCGGGAGGAAAGATTACCGCACCGGCGTGAACAACCGTGACGAAGATTCACCGGAGTTCCACGGCGAGGCTCCTCACCGGAGTTGCTTCGAGCAAGGGCTCGGGTGAAGGTGGACGCGGGTTTGAGGAACGGGAGGAGGGAGATGCAGTGAGGAGCATTTATAGTTGGTGAGTTAAACCACCTCCCCGGAATCTAGGGCTCACGGTTGCGGGACGTTCCGCATTCGACAGACACGATCACGATCGTGGGGATCGTGGGCACGTGGCAACCGTTACCTGCAAAACACTCGGGAGGAAAGCGGGAGACCAAAAGGTTTGAAGAAGGGCAAATGCCAAAAGTAGATAAAGGTTCGAAGTCAATTTCTTTCGCAACCAAGGATGTCAGATAGAAATTTTCTTCGGATCAAATTGCATGCTTATGACGGACAACATAGATTGGGATGAGAAAGAATGGAGAGATAAAAGGTTCCAAAACAAAACACTCAGCCAGAAGAGGAACAACAAACACACAGAGCTATGAGTGAGTTGTTCATTGGAGGAAACACAAACATGGCAAAACAAATAAAAACACACAAATGAGAGCAAATAAACACGAGCGCCAACAATAGTTCTCAAAGCTAAGAATAAGCGAGTGGAATCACAAAGAGAAAACCTGCAAGAGGGGTTAGTTCCTTTTCTGTGGGGACCCCAACTCATAAGTCGTGATCATCGAATGCACGTGTATAGTGATCGCAGAGATCAATGCTCACTGAACACACAGAAGATGAATAACAAGAGTCTTACATCCATACATACCGTCTTACACAAATTATGACCATTATGGTCAAGTCTTACATAGATAAAGCCACAAGGGCTGAATACCAAATAATCTTAAGCAATGGAAATCTTCGTTGATAAGTAGAACCCATGCCATCTGCCTTAACCCTACATGCATTCTGACTGGGAAGCGTCCTAGTTCGCGTGTTCGTCACCAAAGAACTCTTCCTCGAACTCCTGCTCTTCCATGCCTGGTCAATTAAATAACCAGTGGCAAGCCAATGAGTACTTTGAATGTACTTGCAAGCAACCCATGATTTGGTTCAAAGTAACAATGCAATTGTACAACAAGTAAGCAGCCTAGCTTCAAGCTAGTTGAGATGTCCTATCAACTTGTGAGATATGCATCAATGAACATGGGTAACCTTGAGAACAGGTTACAGATATCAACACAAATAGGGTTTGGATAAATGTCATTTCATTCAACATGTCAAGTCACCACCTTGACACAAATAGTTCTCTTCCACACATGCACAGAGATTGTAAAATTTCTGGACATAGTTTAAGTAGCACCTCCCAACTGTCCATGACCGTGGACACGGCTATTCGAATAGTTTGACACTCTGCAGAGGTTGCGCACTTTACCCACAAGATCCGGGAAGCTTTCGTGTCATCCACGGTCCCGCAATACCTCAAGTACTCGGGGGAAGCACCTGATCATTACCTTTCCCTAGACGACACTAACATAGGGTCCACTCGTTGATACACGGCCCTCGTGTATAAGCAACAGATCGTGGGACTCTGCCCTTTTCACATTATTAAGCATACACGAAGGGACCAACGGTGTGTCCGGTGCCCTGTGAAAACAGTCATGGCCGCCTATCCAATCATGACCCCGTCCCGAGAGTGACCTCAAGTCACCCCCGTCACTAGTAATGTGGGCACCATGCTAGTATCAGCCTAAGTAATCAATAATGCCCCGTCCAATAAAGGGGTAGAGTGGTTGCACATGTTTGGTTGGGACGGTAGTCACACATAAATCTAATCCATTATTCTACACACACCCACCAAAAGTTCTCTTTGGTACACCACTTCTTCCTCAAGTGGTGACCTTAGTTCAACATCTCCCAAGGGCATTAGGGGCACCCGATGGGGTTTTTGAAAGAATGTAACCATGAAGAGTTCATGGTACACATGCATCATTATGCATCAACTAGTCTCTTGAAAATGCAATCATTAACAAGGTAAGGTCATGAGTAGGGGTATGCATCATGGGGTGGTTCACAACAAGTTTTACCACCGTCATATTTCATCATCATGCAGTCAGAAAAAGGGTACCGATGAACAAGAGGGGTGACATGGTCAAAGGGCTGCTTGCCTTGATTGGCTTGTTCTTCGAGGTCTTCAAATCCTTCTCCTCCTTCTTCTTCAGCAACTTCGTCAAATACAGGATCTAAACGTCACAAGAAAATAACGAGAAAATAAGGCAATAGTAAAACAGAAAAACCGAAGTGCTCAGAAAAATGTCGACTCATTTTTGTTAAATACTAGGGTGAACACTAAGAACGGGAAAATTCCTAGTTTTGGATTTGGAGTAGCAGAATAGGAGAGATGGATTTACAAAAGTATATTTAAATGCTTAAAATCACATTTAAATAGTTACAGTGAAGAAAAGGTTGTTGGATTTGAATGAAAGTAGCACCATTAAATAGGCGGGATTTTTACAAGAATTTAGGAACTGGAATTATTTCATTTGGATTAATATTTAGTCCAGAGGAATTTTTGCGAGTCTGACAGAAAAGAAAAAGGGGAAGGGGCACTATGCCTTCTGGGCCAGAAAAGCCGCAGGGCAGAGGCCCAGCCGAGCCGACGCGCGCGCGCGTGCCAGATTTTTAAACCTAACGGGCGGGCCCCAGCTGCCAGTGGGAGAGAGAGGGGGCGAGAGAGTGGTGAGGATGACAGGCGGGGCCCGCCTGTCATCTCTGACCTCGCGACCAGAGGGCCGGCGTGCTCACCGGTGGCAACGCAGGGCACGGCGGGTCGAGCTGACGGCACGGTTGGACTCAGCTGGAGTCTCCGTTCGGGTGGTAGTGGTGGTGGACGTCGCCGGAGTTGCCTGGTTCACCGGTGACGAGGAAGCACGGCGGAGGTGTGTCGGGCGGTGGTTGTTCCGGTCGACTCCTGCTGCAAACGAAGGGGAAAAGGAGGGGGGAGGAGTCAGGGGCTCGCTACGGTTCCAGATCGAGCGAAAGGATCGGCGGGGGAGGCTCTTACTGCGCAAACACCGGGGACCTGAGGCGGCGGTGCTCGGCTCGATCCCGAGCACAGAGAGGGGGAGGGGAGCTGGGGCTCTGCTGGTGATCGCTAGGAGGCGAGAGAGCTCAAGGGATGGAGAGAATGGGGTCCGGGATGGCCTTAAATAGGAGGGGCGCGATGCACCATGGCTCGTGCGCCGGCGAGCTTCTAGCCGTTGTCGGAGGCCACGGGGGCGCGTGTGGGCATTTCTGGGGCGTTTGTGGAGGTGGTCCACGACCAGGGGAAGGAAGAGAGGGAGCAGGAGGGGGCAGAGGCGCCGCGCGTGTGAGTGTGCTCATTGGAGCTCTCGGGCGGCCACGACGCGCGTGTGAGGGAGGCCGTAGGAGGGAGAAGGAAGAGGGGGACCAGGGCTTAGCATGCTGCGGACGCCGAGGCGCATCATCGGGTGCACTGGGGAGGATCGAGGTGGCCGGAGCTGGTTGGCAGTGGGCGTCTACAGTGCGGGAGTGCACTGTAGCGCGCTCTAGAGCGTGCAAATGGCCGGCATGCCATTTTTTGGCAAAGTGGGCACGGCCAGGCATGTCTGGTAGCTCTAGGGGGGAGTAAAGAAGAGGGGAGGAGCATTGGATGCCCTGGGGATCCAGTAGGAGAGGAGTGGGGTTGAGAGAGAGGGGAAAAGGGGCTGTCCAGAGGGGAAAATGAGGTGGTTTCACCCCTCACTCATTGAGCTGAGATGCAGCCATTGTTACTGGACGTAGAGGAGGACTTGTAGGGGCTGTGGTAAAAAGTGGAGGCCATGGAGAAGAGTGGAATTGGTAAGAATAGTGTTTTTAGAAAAATGGCAGAAAGTGTTTGTTGTTGATTTGGGAAAGAAGATGAACTTCTCTTGTCATGAGGCTTGACAGGGTAAAATGGAATGAGAAAATAAGAGGTTCCACCAAGATTGAGTTTATTTGGGCAACGTTGCCAATGCAACTTTTGTAAACCCTAGAAATTAGCAGAAATGAACTTGTGTAGATCTAGTTGAGCAAATCACTTCTCCTTGATGCACCACTTGGTGTAGTGGCCTCATTTGGTCATGTGAACATGCTCACAAAATTTGAGAGCAAAATGAGAAAGTTGACAATGTAATGTTGTTCAAATTTGATTCTGGACAGAGAGGGTTTTGGGGCACTTTGATCAGGTTAACTTGTTCTCCAACTTGTGCCACTTGGCCTAGATGAATAATTAGAACATTTGAGCATGTTCACAAGGTTTGAGAACATTTGGAAATGTTTGGCAATGTAAAGTTGCTCAAACTTCAAAATGGACAGAAATGGTTTTGAGGGGATTTGATGATGTTATATTGTTCTCCAAGACATAATACTTGGCAGTATTATCTAACATGTCATATGTGACATGCTAGAATTTTCTTGGAATTTTTAAGAATATTTCCTTTGTAAATATTTCAAAAGCTTGAAATATCCAGAAAGGGTTTTTGAGGGGTTTGACCAATATTTTGAACATGACCATGTGTTGAAACTCTTATATATGGACAATATATGTCCACTGAGTTTTCCTAAATTTTCACAAATATTTTTAAAGTATTAAAATGATTTTAACCTATTAAAGACCATTTTTGGCCTAAAGAAAAAGACTTTAAATAAAATAGACAAATAACTTTTAAAATTATATTTTTGTGGTTTTTGGAAGTCTTATATCTAATAGGTTTCAAATATACTCTTTGAAATATTTTTCATACCGCAAATCAAGTACTTGCAGTGCAAACCTCAATTCAGGGCTTTTTGGAAAACTAATGTTTGAAAATACTTTTTGGCCAAATTATTTTTGTAAGAAAATACTATGTTGCTCTATACACATGGCATGATCATTGGGCAGAAGTTTGGGGCAAGGAGATGAAGTATAGAAGGTGGAGTTGTGTTGACTTTAAAGAGCACTTGAAAAACACAGAGAGAAAACCAACTCCAAATAAAAGCCTATTGATGGAAAAGTTTTTTGTCAAACCACACTTTATCATGATTTATTAGCTCAAGTGTTGTGGCATGAAAATCAGGGTGTGACAGACCTACCCCCTTACAAGAATCTCGTCCCCGAGATTCCCAAACTAGGCGCGGAAAGGGATACAGAAACTTGGATCTGGGGTAGTCTTCAAGTCCTCATGTTGCTTCTGCTTCCGTGTAGTGGTCCATTGAGCTTGAAGTACTTGATGGTGTGGCTTCGTGTATGACACTCTTCTTGATCCAGGTTGCTAATGGGTAGCTCGCGGTAGGTTAGATTGGGCTAGGGGTCGATGGCTCGGTGGGCAATGCCCTTGTAGAGATCGGGCAAGTTAGGAAGTTGGAAACACTTCCGGGGTTGTGATGCATGGAAAGCTTGTGCACATCAGGTAAATCCGGTGGCAACTCCAGCTGGTAACTGTCTTCTCTTCGTCTTGTAGTGATCTCAGAGGGGGGTTGTTAAATCTTGGAGTGATCTCGAAGGGGGCCGATGAATCTTGGTGTGGGTCTCCTTGTCATGGAAATGCTTGGTTCCTTAGAGAGAAGTGGCTTGCAGATACACCTGGTCTTCGATGAGAAAGTTCACTTCTTGACGATGGTGGTGGGTGTAGTTCTTCCTCCTTGGCATGGCGGTCTTCAAATGTTCCTTGACTAGCTTAACAGCTCTTCTTCCATCTTCGGGTGGACAAGTAGGTCACCAAATGATGATGACAACTATCTTGTCTAAGCACTCCATGAAGACTTTGTTCACGGGGTACATAAAGTAGGCTGGGGAATTAGTGGTGGTTTTTGTTGAGAGTGGGCCAAGGTGTTATAGATCTAGTGTCAAGGCCCTAAGGTCCTGATCCGACCATGTTGTAGCTTGGTAGGGCGTAAGGGTTTCAAGGATTCTAGTGTGCGAGTGAACATTTATCATCTTATCTTTAAGCACGGTTTCTGAGATGCCAATTGTGCTATCTATTCCTTTAAACAAATCACATCATATCACTGATAGCATCATTTCGTATAGGTCAACTCCCAATCATCACTCATGTGATTCATATCCTCATGACTCTCAAGAGGAGGTCTAACAAAATCATATATGTCTACCATCTCCAAACTCAGGTGTATGGCTATCCTCATGTAAAAATCCATGGGTAGAACATACAACTGCCGAACTGAATTAAACACGACAATCCAAGGGCTCAGCCTATTCTTCCAAGGTCCAAGATATTGCATTCCTATCCTAAGGAATCATGTCGTATGCCACTCCAAGATCTTGTTTCCTTCCTATGAGTCAACTCCAACAGCCCATTAACTTCCATTAACCACTACAAATCCGATGTCTATGGTGTTCCACACAATCTTCTAATGTACTATAATCCCCAATACTTGAAAGAGCTATCTCTACTATAATCAATCCACCAATTCCCATCTTCGGGGTCAAATAACTTCCAACCCCAAGCTTATATAGATCCCTAAATCAACTCCGACAATTAATCCAATCTCCTAGTTTATTATCCACCGAGAAACATTTTATCGTAATTGAGATCATCAGTATAAATCCAATTTACTCCGAACCATATAGACCTACTCAGCATCTAGACTCCACTAGGTTCACCTATTTAATCCAAATATCATGGTCAGCTATCTTCTATCGATATCTCCTGGCTAAGCCAAATCCTTATACCTTCAAGAATTTCATCATGCGATCATAATTGTCCTACAAAATCCAATTTACTCCCCGGGTAATGAATGCTATGCTACTCTATTAACGTGATCCCACCAAGTTCATCAACTAACATGAAAACCTTATAATCCACCAAGAAGTCTCGAATAATCCCTCAAGGTCTCTGATATAAACTCATCACGTCACCTGCCCTATTTCAATATCCTCGAATAGGTCTACCCTATGGCATCGTCAGTTCTGGTGCTATCTTGGGATGATAATGTGCTCGTTCACTATATCCACTAGTTCCCTAATGAACCAATGCAAGGTTATGGAGGCTTAGCTGGTTCTCTTGCAATTTTGTGGGTTAAGCACTTGGCTAGGGATTCAAGCTGGGTTATATCGTGAAGTCTTGAAGGGTCTATGGATGGGTTTCTAATCATGAGAGGTAAACATAACTCTACTGGGCTGCTCTTGGTGGAGGAGGCTGCAGCAAAAATCTCCAGTGCTAGTTGGTCACCGAAGTAGAATCCTTGGTGTACCTTGTCTTGCCGGTCTTCAGTTCAGGAGAAAGGGATGAGAGGGAAAAGCATCATAGATGGGGGGAAATGCTTAAAGGGGGGTTCTATAGTGCAGGTGCAAACAAACAGGTGCCAAAAAGGCCACACACAATTTCATTAAGATAAGATAGGTGATATAGTCGCATACATGATGCCTAAGGCAAAAGTGCAACTTATGTCAAAACACAAACAGATAAGAACAAGCAACACTCAACATGGTTTCATTTGAACCATCATATGGACTCGACTGCACATAGGGGGTACATGACTCATCCTACCCTAGGGGTCCTCGGATTCAGTAGTCGTTCTTGCTTCGTCACTTTCAGAGAAAGGTGTTCGGTCTTCAGCTTCTAGGTTCTCCTGGGTGCCAATGGACATGCGACAGTCGGCTTCTTGTTGGGACACATCCTATTAATATGCCTGATTTCACCACACCCGTGACATGTGACGGAGACAAAAGGGTTTCTATTCAGTCTTGGGTATTGTCGTCGGGGGCCTGATGATGATCCTCTATGAGGTGGATATGGAAGTCCATTCGTATGCCTTTTGTGTGGGGTTTGGTTGCGAGCTTTCTGAAATTCCTTGATTTGCTGCTCCTGATTAAAAATGAGGGCTTCTAGGGCAGTGATTTGCTGTTCTTGCTCGACCACCTTCTTCTTCTCGAGGCAGTGGAGGTGTAGAAGTGAAGGGAGATCTTGGTGAGCCTTGAGAAATGCTTCGGTAAAGTGGCGTAGAAGGTAGTCTCCTGCGTTGACGAAATGGATCTGGTACTTGAGGGTTGGATCCTTGTCTTCTGGGGAAATCATCACTTGAGTCGGAGCTCCAAATCCGCTCTTGCCAGGCAGGTAGCGGGTGGCATGTTCTTCTTTCATTTCTGGAAGGAGGTCTCGAAGACGGAGGAGTGCTTCGTATGCCACTTGCTGACTGGCTAGGTCTCTTGTTGGCATAGGTGGTCCAACGAAAAAACACCCCTGAGTTGAGGTCTTGGCAGGCACAAAAACCTTGGCATAGAACTCCTTCTCGAACACATCATTTTCTAGTTCGTGTAGGGTGTATATGGGCAGCAAGGGATACTGGCATTGTTGGAGGCAATCTCTTAGGAGTGATGGAAATCCTGTCGTAAGGAGTCTCAAGGGGGCGACGGCCATCTACAAAGGTTGAATGGGAGGGGTCAATAAGGAAAAATATATTTTGGGTTGGGTAAGCTTTAGAAAAGAAGAAAAGTTTAGATGGTCTCAAGCTAACTAACATCCATGCTAACTAAGGCTTCCTACAGTCAGGATGGCTCTGATACCAGCTCTGTGGGGACCCTGACTCATAAGTTGTGATCACCGAATGCACGTGTATAGTGATCCCAGATACCAATGCTCATTGAACACACAGAAGCTGAATAACAAGAGTCTTACATCCATACATACCGTCTTACACAAATTATGACCATTATGGTCAAGTCTTACATAGATAAAGCCATCGGGGTTGAATACCAAATAATCTTAAGCAGCGAATATCTTCGTTGATAAGTAGAACCCATGCCATCTGCCTTAACCCTACAGGCATTCTGACTGGGAAGCATCCTAGTTCGCGTGTTCGTCACCAAAGAACTCTTCCTCGAACTCCTGCTCTTCCATGCCTGGTCTATTAAATAACCAGTGGCAAGCCAATGAGTACTTTGAATGTACTCGCAAGCAACCCATGATTTGGTTCAAAGTAACAATGCAATTGTACAACAAGTAAGCAGCCTAGCTTCAAGCTAGTTGAGATGTCCTATCAACTTGTGAGATATGCATCAATGAACATGGGTAACCTTGAGAACAGGTTACAGATATCAACACAAATAGGCATTGGATAAATGCCATTTCATTCAACATGTCAAGTCACGACCTTGACAAAAATAGTTCTCTTCCACACATGCACAGAGATTGTAAAATTTTTGGACATAGTTTAAGTAGCACCTCGCAGCTGTCCATGACCGTGGACACGGCTATTCGAATAGTTTGATACTCTATAGAGGTTGCGCACTTTACCCACAAGATCCGGGAAGCTTTCGTGTCATCCACGATCTAGCAGTACCTCAAGTACTCGGGGGAAGCACCCGATCATTACCTTTCCCTAGACGACACTAACATGGGGTCCACTCGTTGATACACGACCCTCATGTATAAGCAAAAGATCGTGGGACTCTGCCCTTTTCACATTATTACGCATACATGAAGGGACCAACGGTGTGTTCGGTGACCTTTGAAAACAGTCATGGCCGCCTATCCAAGCACGACCCCATCCCGAGAGTGACCTCAAGTCACCCCCGTCACTAGTAATGTGGGCACCATGCTAGTATCAACCTAAGTAATCAATAATGCCCCGTCCCATAAAGGGGTAGAGTGGTTGCACATGTTTGGTTGGGACGGTAGTCACACATAAATCTAATCCATCATTTTACACACACCCACCAAAAGTTCTCTTTGGTACACCACTTCTTCCTCAAGTGGTGACCTTAGTTCAACATCTCCCAAGGGCATTAGGGGCACCCGATGGGGTTTTCGAAAGAATGTAACCATGAAGAGTTCATGGTGCACATGCATCATTATGCATCAACTAGTCTCTTGAAAATGCAATCATGAACAAGGTAAGGTCATGAGTAGGGGTATGCATCGTGGGGTGGGTCACAACAAGTTTTACCACCGTCATATTTCATCATCATGCAATCGGAAAAAGGGTACCGATGAACAAGAGGGGTGACATGGTCAAAGGGTTGCTTGCCTTGATTGGCTTGTTCTTCGAGGTCTTCAAATCCTTCTCCTCCTTCTTCTTCAGCAACTTCGTCAAATAGGGGATCTAAACGTCGCAAGAAAATAACGAGAAAATAAGGCAATAGTAAAACAGAAAAACCAAAGTGCTCAGAAAAATGTCAACTCATTTTTGTTAAATACTAGGTTGAGCACTAAGAAGGGGAAAAATTCCAAGTTTTGGATTTTGAGTAGCAGAATAGGAGAAATGGATTTACAAAGGTTTATTTAAATGCTTAAAATCACATTTCAATATTTACAGTGAAGAAAAGGTTGTTGGATTTGAATGAAAGTTGCACCATTAAATAGGTGGGATTTTTACAAGAATTTAGGAACTGGAATTATTTCATTTGGATTAATATTTAGTCCAGAGGAATTTTTGCAAGTCTGACAGAAAAGAAAAAGGGGAAGGGGCACTGTGCCTGCTGGACCAGAACAGCCGCAGGGCAGCGACCCAGCCGAGCCGACGCGCGCGCGTGCCAGATTTTTAAACCTGACTGGCGGGCCCCAGCTGCCAGTGGGAGAGAGAGGGGGCGAGAGAGAGGTGAGGATGACAGGCGGGGGCCGCCTGTTATCTCTGACCTCGCGACCAGAGGGCCGGCATGCTCACTAGCGGCGATGCAGGGCACTGCGGGTCGAGCTGACGGCACGGTTGGACTCAGCGTGGAGTCGCCGTTCGGGTGGTGGTGGTGGACATCGCCGGAGTTGCCTGGTTCGCCGGCGATGAGGAAGCATGGCAGAGGTGCATCGGGCGGTGGTTGTTCCGGTCGACTCCGGCTGCAAACGAAGGGGAAAAGGAGGGGGAAGGAGTCAGGGGCTCGATGTGGTTCTAGATCGAGCGAAAGGAGCGGTGGGGGAGGCTCTTACCATGCAAACACCGGTGACCCGAGGCGGCGGCGCTCGGCTCGATCCCGAGCACAGAGAGGGGGAGGGGAGCTGGGGCTCTGCTGGTGATCGCTAGGAGGCGAGAGAGCTCAAGGGATGGAGAGAACGGGGTCCGGGGTGGCCTTAAATAGGAGGGGCGCGGTGCACCATGGCTCGTGTGCCGGCGAGCTTCTAGCCATTGCTGGAGGCCACGGGGGCGCGCATGGGCGTGTCTGGGGCGTTTGTGGATGTGGTCCACGACCAGGGGCAGGAAGAGAGGGAGCAGGAGGGGCTAGAGGCGCCGCGCGTGTGAGTGTGCTCATTGGAGCTCTAGGGCGGCCATGGTGCGCATGTGAGGGAGGCCGTAGGAGGGAGAAGGAAGAGGGGGACCAGGGCTTAGCGTGCTGAGGACGCCGAGACGCATCGTCGGGCACTCTGGGGAGGCCCGAGGTGGCCGGAGGTGGTTGGCAGGGGGCATCTACTGTGCGGGAGCGCAGTGTAGCGCGCTCCAGAGCGTGCAAATGGCCGGCATGCCATTTTTTGGCAAAGTGGGCACGGCCAGGCATGTCTGGTTGCTCTAGGGGGAAGTAAAGAAGAGGAGAGGAGCATTGGATGCCCTGGGGATCCAGTAGGAGAGGAGTGAGGTTGAGAGAGAGGGGGAAAAGGGGTTGTCCAGAGGGGTAAATGAGGTGGTTTCACCCCTCAATCATTGAGCTGAGATGCAGCCATTGTTACTGGACGTAGAGGAGGACTTGTAGGGGCTGTGGTAAGAAGTGGAGGCCATGGAGAAGAGTGGAAGTGATAAGAATAGTGTTTTTAGAAAAATGGCAGAAGGTGTTTGTTGTTGATTTGGGAAAGAAGATGAACTCCTCTTGTCATGAGGCTTGACAGGGTAAAATGGAATGAGAAAATAAGAGGTTCCCCCAAGATTGAGTTTATTTGGGCAAAGTTGCCAATGCAACTTTTGTAAACCCTAGAAATTAGCAGAAATGAACTTGTGTAGATCTTGTTGAGCAAATCACTTCTCCTTGATGTGCCACTTGGTGTAGTGGCCTCATTTGGTCATTTGAACATGCTCACAAAAGTTGAGAGCAAAATGAGGAAGTTGACAATATAAAGTTGTTCAAATTTGATTCTGGACAGAGAGGGTTTTGGGGCACTTTGATCAAGTTAACTTGTTCTCCAACTTGTGCCACTTGGCCTAGATGAATAATTAGAACATTTGAGCATGTTCACAAGGTTTGAGAACATTTGGAAATGTTTGGCAATGTAAAGTTGCTCAAACTTCAAAATGGACAGAAATGGTTTTGAGGGGATTTGATGATGTTATATTGTTCTCCAAGACATGATACTTTGCAAGATCATCTAACATGTCATATGTGACATGCTAGAATTTTCTTGGAATTTTTAGAGAATATTTCCTTTGTAAATATTTCAAAAGCTTGAAATATCCAGAAAGGGTTTTTGAGGGGTTTGACCAATATTTTGAACATGACCATGTGTTGAAACTCTTATATATGGACAATATATGTCCACTGAGTTTTCCTAAATTTTCACAAATATTTTTAAAGTATAAAAATGATTTTAACCTATTAAAGACCATTTTTGGCCTAAAGAAAAAGACTTTAAATAAAATAGACAAATAACTTTTAAAATTATATTTTTGTGGTTTTTGGAAGTCCTATATCTAATAGGTTTCAAATATACTCTTTGAAATATTTTTCATACCCCAAATCAAGTACTTGCAGTGCAAACCTCAATTCAGGGGTTTTTGGAAAACTAATTTTTGAAAATACTTTTTGGCCAAATTATTTTTGAAAGAAAATACTATATTGCTCTATACACATGGCATGATCATTGGGCAGAAGTTTGGGGCAAGGAGATGAAGTATAGAAGGTGGAGTTGTGTTGACTTTAAAGAGCACTTGAAAAACACAGAGAGAAAACCAACTCCAAATAAAAGCCAATTGATGCAAAAGTTTTTGGTCAAACCACACTTTATCATGATTTATTAGCTCAAGTGTTGTGGCATCAAAATCAGGGTGTGACATTTTTGCAACCCACACTTGCGTGGGTGGCGAGAATATCATTTGTTTTGTCTGAGCAGGAGCATTCCTTCGAAGAGTTTTGTAGTTCGCCTATGCATTTTGAGAGTAATCATATGAATATGCATTGAAATTATTTCGAGAGACATGAGCATAATGATTCGAGGAGGTGCACATGTACTCCTTTTGTGGAAGGTTTGACCGATACCCATTCGAGGGAGTTCCAGCGCCAATCTGCGAATGACAATCATTTCCTCGAAGATAATTACTCTCCATATTCAAGTTAGTAGTGATAGACAAATTTTCAGTCATGCACTTCTGCACCTAGATTTGCTTCTTGGGAGAGCCAGACCTGCAGTTAGTCCCAACATACCGAGTGAAAACCTTACCATTCTACTGTTTGAAGAATTTATAGTTTGAGTCATCAGACTCCTCAGAAACAACAGAAATGAGAGAGTCGTATCCAGATAGAATTGCAGATCAAGAGTTTTAATTTTAGCAAGAACCCAACTCGTTCTAGGATATTTCTCGAGAGTCCAGTAGGTTCCATCAACGTTGAGTTTCATTTTGAAACCTAGTCCTTCGTTTCAGGTTTTTTGTGTGCAATATTGACCTTTTTTAGCACGTCATAGAGAGTTTGATGCCCTTTGAGGCTCTTTATCATTCATATCTCAAGCAAGTTCTTTAACCTGCAATTTTCATCAAAGACAGCAACAAATTCCTTGGAATAGGGGTTAGAATTACCATTCGTAGTTGTTGCAATATTCTTGATGTCAGCATTAGATGTTTTAGCATATGAATCAACATTGCAGCATTCTAGACATTTAGAGCAAGGAGACACAAAATCATCATGAAGTCGTTTAGATTGCTCGGCGGAGAGAGAAGCTTTTTCTTTTGCAAGCACGTCATGAGACTCTTTCAGTGACTCGAGTTCTTGATTGTTGTTAAGGAGTCCATCTGATAAACTCTCATAGTCGACTATAAGGAAATCATATCGGTTGAAAAGATCATCAACAGTTGAAGAAAAAGCATCATGTGCTTTGATCAACTTTTGATTGTTCTCCATCTCTTCGACCAATAATCCTTCGGTTTTCCTAAGATTCTTCTCAAGTTTTTCAAGCTCATCTTGTTGAGATTTTGCAATCTTAACCAGTTTAGCAAAGGCAATGTATTTAGTAGAATAATCAGTCATAGATTTTGTGTGTTTTGCTGATACTTGATCGATTCGAGTGATTTCTCAGATGATTCATAGGCAACGAAGGCATTGCTTCTGCCTATTCTTCTGTGAAGCTCCTCATCTTCTGATTCTGATTCAGATGCCTCATCTTTAGAGTTCATATTCATTTCAGCATATACTCTATTCAGTTGCGATATTTTCTTCATATTATATTTGATGGTTGCTTTGGCTTGCACGTTAGTGACTAGTCTCATCGAAGATGATGAAGAAGGTTCATTTTTCTTCGAGAGCTTAGTATGATGATCCATTTGAGTGAATCCGTTGCAGTAAAGGTATTTCCATCTATTGCTAGGTTTTTCCATCCCAGCAAGGGCAATCTGCGATGAGGTGACGAATTGTTTGCACTTGAAGCACTTCATTTCTTTCGGAGGTAACTTTCTTGAAGATTCGGGCGAGTCAAATTCGTCGTCATTTGTGAGACACAGATTCTGTCTTATGAGATCACTTAGGCTTTCTGTGAGCATTTCAAGTCCCCTTGTGATAATGTGTTGATTCTCGACATCTTCTTCTTGTGAGTTGCCATAATTTGAAAGAATTTCCCCTTCACTTTCCGAAGAAGATTCTTGATCTCCATTTCCAAGTTCCATCTTTTCTTCATGAATAGATAACAGCGTCATGACCTCGACATAGTGAAGTTCTTCATAGTCTGGTCTTTACTTGATTTCGGCTACTATTCGATTTAAGGTTACATCAAGAGCACTCGATAGCTTGTTGACTACATCTCTATCGGTGATATTTGTTACTCCTCATTGATGAAGTCTTTCGACAATATTTCTCAACAGATCAGTGAGTTCCATAGAACTTTCCTTGCGAAGATTTCTGAAACCAGCAAACATGGCACGAAGCATTTGAGTGTGAGGATCCATTCCGGCGATGGATTCTTCATGAGCATTTTGGATGGCATCTAGAGTTTGTTTGCAGTGTCATGCTTTTGGAACCGAATGAAAATGTCTTTCAGAAGACTATCACCTAATATCTTTTTCTTGTGCATTTAACCACTGTATAGCTTTGTCATCAGAATTGGGAGCATCAAGTTGTTGAATGGTGTATCTGTTTGTAAGTGGATCTAGTGCCCCTTAGTGATTTTGGTGTATTGAAGACTTATACGTTAAGGGACTGATGCGTTTGTGAGTGTACACAAGTCTATAAGTCTATGAGGAGTTTGATATTTACAAAGAAAGTCGACCCCTAAAAATGAAGTTCTTCAACTGAAGACTTTGGATTTTTGAAGACTTTCTGAAGACTTTGAAAGTGAAGAAATTGGTGTGACCTTGAAGACTTGGAATTCATTCGAGGAACATGAAGCGTGAAGACTTTTGTTTTCGTAGTTTCATTTTCTCTTTCTTGAGTCATAGGAAACACCGTACTGTTAAAGGGGGTCAAGGAAATACTAAGGAAAATTTTCCATGTGATGCTCAACTCAAAATCCTCGAGTGAAGCCATTGGAAATGTCATACAGTTCAGTCAATTCTTTAGTGACAGAGACGAAGTTCTTCTAGTCAATGAGGAATTTGTTCTGACTGAGGAGTTAGGAATTTGCGAGTGCGGATTGCCTACACAGTGAGGAACATGATAGCCCTGAGGAATTTGAGAGTCGAAATTCCGACCGTTGATGTGCTATGCGCCAGCTGTCCCAAAATATCTACCCACCTAACGGTCATATCATTGAAGGGCATTTATGTCTTATCATGTCAGGATGCTCCCTAGGCTATAAATAGACGCCCCCTACAACCACTAGCTGGTTGTCTGCTCCGAGAGAAACTGACACTTGTCATTTGAGAGCATCCCATCCTCCGAGGACTTTGAGCGAAAATCATCAAGTGAGGAAAACCCAAACCTAACACACCTACAAACCCAAAGTGATTGAGCATCACTGAAGAGATTGATCCTGCGTGGATCTGACGCTTGTTACCTTTGAAGGTTGTGCTTCTTCCAGATGGTTAGGCGTCATGGTCTAGAGCATCCAATAGGAATTGTGGATCGCCGAGTGACCTAGTCTGTGAAGGTTTGGAAGTCACCTGAAGACTTACCACAAGTGATTGGGCGAGGTCTGTGTAACCTTAGCTCAAGGAGAATATGGTGAGGACTGTGTGTCCAGGACTGTGTGTCCTTAGGTTTAAATACCTGGCCGCTCCAACCAGACGTACAACTAAGACAGCAGTTGGAACTGGTCTACCAAATCATTGTCTTCACCAAGCTTACTGGTTCTATTTCCTCAACTCTTTCATCTACTCATTTCTGTTGTTGTGTGATTGTTCATATCTGTTTCAAGACTTTGACTGAAGACTTTCTCAATTTCCTCAGTTCAATTTCTTCAGTCTGTCCGTCTTCATCCTGTGTTATCTGGTGTTTACGCTTTCTGTACTCTGCGCTTGTCTTCATTTCATCATGATGACTATGCTTGTGTTCTGTTATGTTTACCTTTGAGTACTTATTCTGCTGCAAGTAGTTCTTCGCGAAGGAATTTCCTCACCAGAAAATTCCTCAGTGAAGAATTCATAAAAATCGCCTATTCACCCCCCTCTAGTCGATATAACGCACTTTCAATTGGTATCAGAGCAAGGTACTCCCTTGTTCTGTGTGATTTTGGTTTAACCGCCTGGAGTTTTAGTTATGTCGACCGCAGGTATGATCAAGGTCTCTGCTGGGTGTCCTACCTTCGATGGAACGGAATACCCCTACTGGAAGAATAAGATGCGAATGCATCTTGAGGAAATTGATAATGATCTCTGGTATGTTGTGGAAAATGGATTTCCCTCAGTCACACCTTCTCTGAACGCTACTGATGTGAAGAGATTCAAGCAACTCGATTCTCAAGCGAAGAACATCATATGTGGCCATCTGAGCAAAGGGCAGTATGGAAGAGTGAGTGCTTTGGAAACTGGTAAGCTTATCTGGGACAGGCTGTCCAAAGTGAATGAAGGAGTCTCAACTCAACGTGACTCTCGTGTTGACGTTGTTCGCAATCTCTTCAACCGCTTCAAAAGACTCAACAATGAAAATGTTCAACAAACCTTCGATCGCTTCACTGACATCTCAAATGAGCTTCAAGCACTTGGTGCCACTGACATCACCGACCATGAGGTGGTGAAGAAATTGCTGAGATCGCTTGACTCTTCATTTGATACTCTGGCACTGATGATTCAAGAACGTGCTATTTACAAGTCACTTGATCCCGCTGATATCCTCGAGAGGCTAAACACCCATGAGTTCTAGCTTGCTGAGAAGAGAGATCTCTATGGTTCGAGCTATGGCAGATCACGTGCTTTGAAGGCCAAGGCAGTATCTGAGTCTGAAGATGAAGACTTTGGTAGCAGCCTTGGTGATCTTGATGAACTAAGCCAGGAACTAGCACTGCTCGTGAAGAAATTTCAGAAGTTCTCAAGACGTGGTATCTTTGGAAAATCCTCAAGGAGCAATGATTCCTCATCCAGTGACTACAAGAAGAGGCTATGCCACAAATGCAAGAAACCTGGTCACTACATTCAAGATTTTCCTCCATGGGATAAGGAATCAAAGAAGAATAAATACAAGGATTACAGTTCTGATGACGCAAAGAAGAAGAAGAAATCTTCAAAGTCTTCATCATCAAAATCCTCGAAGTCTTCATCTCACAAGAAGAGCAGCTCCAAGAAGGCTTGGGCATTCATTGGCAAGGAAATGGACTCTGAGGCTGAATCTGAGGAATATGAGGATGAGGAGGCATCTGAGAAGTCCGAGTCTGGTGTGGCGAGCCTAGCTCTCACTACTGCATTTGTCAGCAAGTCTATCTTCAACTCTGAAGAAAATGGCATCACCAACAAGGCTGATGAAGGCAATGATGACTACACTCCCACCTATTGCTTCATGGCAAAGGGTGCCAAGGTAACTAAATACGCCTCCTCTGAATCTAGTGAGGATGAATCTGATGAAAACCTCAAGCCTAGCTACTCTAAACTTGCTAAAATTACTGTGAAACAACAAAAGGCTTTTGAAAAGGTTCAAAACATGCTAGACAAAAGTGATGATATGTTGGGTGAAGAAATGGATCACACTAAAACCTTGACTGGAAATCTTCAGAGACTTCAGTCTCGGTTTGACAACCTTCAAGGTCATCATAACACTCTCTTATCTGATCACAAGAAGCTTTCTTATGAATTTCTTCAAAGGAAGCAAGATCTTGAGAAGCTAAGAGTGAGTTATGAAGATCTTCAGAAGGATCGTGATTCATTACTTGCTCAACAAATCAGCGCTACTCAAGAAGAATTTGTTCCTGCATGTTTGAAGTGCATTGAACATGAATCTGCTAATTCTTCACCTGAATGTTCAAATGCTTCTAATGATACAAATTCCTCATCTGTCTCTGCTATCACTAATTCCTCATCTGAGGACATTGCTAGTATCACTGATGATGCAGGGCTGAAGGAATTGTACATGACAGGCATGTACAAAAGCCTCGAAGGGCATCATACTCTTTGTGATGTGCTTAAAAAGCAGATCCTCAACAGGAACCCTAGGAAAGAGGGTATTGCCTTTGAGAGGAAACTCAATGCTGATGGAACATATTGGAAGCCTGAGTACCCCAAAACCTCATGAGTTGCTGCAAAGGGACCTCTAGTTGATCCATCCAATTTATCTGGCTTTACATGTGAATCTCCTCATTCTTCTAATGAGTCATTTGACTCCAACTATAAACTGTTCAAAAATCAGAGTGGTGAAGTATTTGCTAGATATGTTGGCACTAACTGGAGGAACGGTTCCCCTATGAAGAAAATCTGGGTTCCCAAAAGGTGCCTTGAAAGTCTTCAGGTGAATGTCCTCATGACTCCACCTGTGAAAAATAGGAACTCCAGATCAAATTCTTCATATGGATCCAAGTCCTCATACGGACCAAATTCCTCACGTGGATCAAATTCCTCAAAAGGATCAAAATCCTCATATGATCATCATCGTGCTAACCCCTCTGTTTCGCAGGGAAGAGCTAAAGGCTATGAGTACGAGCATTATTCTTCTAACCATTATGTTCAAAAGTCCTAGAAGAATCTCTCTGCTTATTCATATGCCTATCCTAACTCCTCTTATGTGAAACAAAGTGGACTAGCTTCTATGCCACCTTTCTCGTATGGAGCTCGCAGAGTGATGAATTCTTTGCCACCCCTTCAGATGTGGGTGGTGAAGAAAAAGAACTAATCTCTTATGCAGGGTCAGGTCTCCAGACGTGCTTAAAATGTCTGAAGAATTTGCTGGAGACCTGAAGAATGCCTGAAAGGATGCAGGCTAATCATGAAGAAATGAACTTTCATTTCTCACGTCCTCATATTGTTTTATCTTTTTGATTGCTTGATGAAATTAATCTGATGATATTGATGTCATATTGTTCACTGATGAAGTATATGAGTTCGTAAGGTGCACTAATTCATCTGCAGGATGATCAACCCAAAGCCAATGAGTGGGTCCTTGATAGTGGATGTACAAATCACATGATTGGTGACAAGAATCTATTGATGGATGCTCCCTTATCACCATCACATCTGAAGCATATCATCTTCGCTGACAAAGGAAAAAGTCAGGTATTGGGTCTAGGTAAGGTTGCGATCTCAAAGGATCAACACATGGACAAAGTCATGCTTGTCGAGTCCTTAGGATACAACCTCATGTCTGTCTCAATTCTTTATGATCTTGATATGGTTGTTGTCTTTGGCAAATATCGTTGTGTTGTGATCATGGAAGCTGACAATTCCAAAGTCTTCGAAGGCTTTAGGAGAGGAGATTTGTATATTGTTGATTTCTCTACAAGACCACAACCGGCCGTATGCTACTTGCAAAAGCTTCAGAAGGCTGGCTATGGCATCGACGACTTGGTCATGCTAGGGATGAGGAGTCTGCACACGCTTGCAAAGAAGAAGCATGTCATTGGTATCGAGAATGTCAAATTACTAAAGAATCACTTGTGCGGAGCCTGTGAAGCTGGAAAGATGACCAAGGCCAAACATCCAGCGAAGACTATCATGACTACCACTCGACCATTTGAATTGCTTCACATGGATCTCTTTGGTCCTAATCATTATTCTACAGTTAGAAATGATGCTTCTCTATATGGCTTTGTTATTGTTGATGATTATTCTCGTTACACATGGGTGCACATTGTCACTTACAAACATGAGGTGCAGGAAGTCTTCAAACGATTTTCCTCGAGGGCTTCAACCAACTTTGGTGTGAAGATTAAGCACATCAGAAGTGACAATGGGACTGAGTTCAAGAATTCCGGTCTTGATGACTATCTTGATGAACTTGGTATTACTCATGAGTTATCTGCTCCTTATACTCCTCAGCAGAATGGCGTCGTGGAGTGCAAGAACATAACTCTTGTTGAGATGGCTCGCACTATGCTTGATGAATACAAGACGCCTCGTCGTTTCTGGATTGAGGCAATTGATACTATGTGCCACATCATCAACAGAGTATATCTTCACAAATTCTTCAAGAAGACTGCTTATGAACTCCTCACTGACAAAAAGCCCAATGTGAGTTACTTCAAAGTCTTCGGTGCTAAATGTTGGATTATAGATCCTCATCACAATTCTAAATTCGCACCGAAAGCACATGAGGGTTTTATGCTTGGTTACGGAAAGGACTCGCACACCTACAGAGTCTTCAACAACGTTCTTCACAAAGTTGTTGAAACTGTAGATGTACAGTTCAATGAAACTAATGGCTCACAAAGAGAGCACCTACCTTCTGTGATAGATGAACCAGCACCCGAGGAATCTATCAAGTTCAAGGCTACTGAGGATGTCATTCCTACCAAAGAATCTGCTGAAGAATTCATTCTAGAACATCGAGATGGTACACCTGAAGAAAATGGTGCTGAGGAAAATGGTCCTGAAGAAAATGTGGATCAAATTCCTCGACGACAACCCGCTCATCCTCGCATTGCAAACAAAGTGCAAATTGAGAGAATCATCGATGACATTGAAGCACCGAGTCCTCTCACACGTTCAAAAGCTTCACATTTGTCTAAATTTTGTGGGCACTTTGCTTTTGTCTCTATCACAGAGCCACTAATGTAGATGAAGCATTTCTGGAGCCTGAGTGGATTCAAGCTATGCAAGAAGAATTACATCAGTTCGAGCTAAACAACGTCTGGGAACTGGTCAAACGTTGAGATCCTTACAAGCACAATATCATTGGCACAAAGTGGATCTACCCCAACAAGCAAGATGAAAATGGCCTTGTGGTGAGGAATAAGGCACGGCTTGTAGCTCAAGGCTACACATAGGTTGAAGGAATTGATTTCGATGAAACTTTTGCACCTGTTGCTAGACTTGAGGCTATTCGCATATTACTTGCTTATGCTAACCATCATGATATAATATTACAACAAATGGATGTGAAAAATGCATTCCTCAATGGTAAGCTTGAGGAAGAAGTATATGTTGCTCAACCCCTAGGTTTTGAAGATCCAAAGCATCTTAACAAAGTCTTCAGACTCAATAAGGCCCTGTATGGCCTCAAGCAGGCCCCTCGGGCGTGGTATGATACTTTGAAGGAATTCCTCATGAAGAAAGGCTTCAAACCCAGTTCACTCGACCCAACTCTTTTCACTAAATCTTATGATGGTGAATTGTTTGTGTGCCAAATTTATGTTGATGATATCATTTTTGGCTGTACTGACCAATGTTACAATGATGAATTTGCCTATATGATGAGTGAAGAATATCAAATGTCTATGATGGGAGAATTGAAATTCTTTTTAGGTCTTCAAATTCGTCAATAGCGCAATGGCATATTCATATCTCAGGAGAAATACCTCAAAGATGTATTGAGGAAATTCGGCATGCAAGATTGCAAAGGGGTCAAAATTCCTATGCCCACAAGTGGCATCTATGCACTGATGAAAATGGTATTGACTTTGATCAAAAGGTATACCGCTCCATGATTGGCTCTTTATTGTACTTATGTGCATCTAGGCCAGACATTATGCTTAATGTTTGCATGTGTGCCCAATTTCAAGCTACACCGAAGGAATCACACCATAAGGCTGTGAAGCATATTCTTCGATATCGAGCTCACACACCAACACTTGGATTATGGTACCCCAAGGGCTCGGCTTTTGATCTCATTGGATATTCAGACTCTGACTATGCCGGTGATCGTGTGGACCGCAAGTCAACATCTGGCACATGCCATTTCCTTGGACGATCTTTGGTCTGTTTGTCCTCGAAGAAACAGAACTGCGTATCACTATCTACAGCAGAAGCTGAGTACATTGCTGCTGGTTCTTGCTGTGCTCAATTGCTGTGGATGAAGCAAACTCTCGAGGACTACGGCCTCAACATGAAGAATGTGCCTCTCTACTGTGATAATGAGAGTGCAATCAAGATTGCTCACAACCCAGTTCAGTACTCGAAGACAAAGCACATCCTGATTCATCATCATTTTCTTCGTGATCATGTGTGTAAGGGCGACATCTCTATTGATCATGTACGGGCTGAAGAACAGCTAGCCGATATATTCACAAAGCCCTTGGATGAGAAGAGATTTAGCAAGTTGAGGTGTGAGCTAAATATCCTAGAATCTTCGAATGTTCTTTGAAAAAGACACTCATCCTAACACTTATGCAAAATTGATGACTTAGATGTGCAACACGCGAAGAAACATTTTTCTTCAATCAATGAAGACTAACACTCTAAGTGTGAAGAAATTAATGAAGAATCTGATTCTCAGAGCCCTACGACAATTGTACGCGGTGTCTGAAATCATCATTCTTATACGGTGGGTCACGCCACCACCAAAAGTTGAAAATCTTCAATTTGAGTTTTTGCTCAGTTTTGAAATTCCTCAGTTTTTCAAATTCTTCAAATTTGCATTGTCTTCACTATCTCCGTTGTTTTTCTTCATTGGCTATATATATATATAAGTTTATGTCCTCTACAGTATTCACTTATTGCTAATTCTTCAAGCTGCTTTTTCTGCTAAGTGAATGTGATCAGACCCTTCCCCTTCTATGCTAAACTCAACCCAATCTTTTCACAAATTCTTCATGTGCGTTCTATTTGAAACTCATTCAAAATCTTCACTGTGTCCTTGATAGCTGAAGAATTTGCGAACGGAACTTTTAGCTTATCTTATCTAAGTTTTCGGCTTTGCCGCTCAAACCATTCCGTATCCCATGATAATACTTATCTATTCACCTACGATCTTACACGATCGCCACCTCTCAGTACGTGGGTGACACATGTCAACCGAATGAGAAGGGTCAGGGGCACGTTCGTCCAATTTCTTCGGGCATACGGTTTTTCACTCCGACTATAAATACCCCCTCCCCTTCCTCACTTTGTTTTTACTCTGCTCGTTCTCACTCCTGCTCGAGCTTCTCAAACCCTAGTGCCGCCGCTACTTCATCGTCGTCGATGAGGAAGAGCTTCACTGCCTCGACCTCGTCGTCGTCGTACTCGCCTCGGCTGCGGATTTCTTCACTCCGCCGCCGCCGTAGCTGTCTTCCTCTGCCAAGTTAGGCCGTGGAAGATCTGAACTGACGAACTTCACATCTACACCTCCTAGTTCGTAATGTTCTTCATCAAGGGTAATTAAAAGCTACTTTTACTGCCCTCTTTGATTCAAATGTTTTCTTAAAAATCTTCAAAGGTGTTTATTCTTCAAATCTTCACACACTGAACACCTCACATGTCATCTGCTCTTGATTCGTTTCTCTAAGCAATGATTTTCTTCAAGATTCCTCAATTGTGTGGATCTTCTATCTATACAACTCTGGAACCTAAGACAAAGAACGCTTAGTGAAATTCTTCAAGACTCATCTGGTCAAATTCCTCAAACTTATTCTTTTTGAAAAACCTTCTGAGAATGCATATGACCTCTCCAAATTCCTCGCAACTATACTCTGTTCACAGGTACTCATGTCTGCTACTGAATCACTAGGTTCTCATCAACTTAACTCATTTGCAGCGTTCCTCGAAGAAAAGTTGCATACATCTTCAGAGAATTCCATTGTTCAAATTCCCCGGCTGAAGAAAATGGATGATGGTAAGAAGCCACAAAAGGGTGGAAAGAGGCCTGAGGTCAATACTTCTTTCGAGATCCCTGATGACATATACAAGGATTATTGCACTCCTGATGAGGCCAAATATGGCAAGGAGGACAAAAATCAGCGCAAGGTGCACATTCAAAGGATAGAGAGAAGATGGGCACGGGAATGGAGGGAGTACAGATATGTTACTCCCAAGTATATGAAGAAATTCGCTCTCAACCCTCCATGCCCAAGACCTCCTTTGGTGCCTGGCAAATTGGCAGATCCCACCAGCCTCAAGCGCGGTGAGGATTGTCCTAATGAATGGGCAAAGCGCCAGGCTAAACTAGCCAAATAGGCAAAAGAAGGAGTGAGGAAATTCAATGAAGACTCTGCAGCTGCTGCTACCACTGCTGAGGCCTCTGCAAGCAAGCAGAAGAAGGCCATGGCTAAGAAGCCGGCTCACAAGCCAAGTGCTTCACCCTCAATGCCCTCACAGCCAACTTCCTCAGCAATGCCCTCACGGCCAGATTCTTCGAAGCCCTCACGGCCAATTCCTCAAACTGCTCCTACTCCTTCAAAGTCCTCAGCTCCTCCGATAAAGTCCTCAGCTGCTCCAACTAAATCCTCTACACATGTGCATCTCGCCATGTGCCAAAGGACTACAGGCATCTCAATTGCCTCAGGAGCTTCTGCGAGTTCCTCAGCTGCACCAAATTCCTCAACTGGCCCTTCATTGCTGAAGAAAAAGGCCACTGTTGGACGAGTCCCTCGACCAAGTCCTCACAGGAAGCAGGCCGCCTTTCAAGTGCCATCTAATGATGACGAGGCTGATGATGAAGAACTTGCCTAAATCATTAGCGATAGGCAGGCCAGGGCCGCTAGAGCCAAAGGCAGCAATGCGCCAATGTTACTGGATCCGAAGTTGATCCTAGATTTCATTGATCTATGGCACAAGCACCCGAACACACCTTTGCTGGAGATGAACTTCACTCCTAGTCAAAGTCATGTTTTGACTGCCTTCATTGAAGAAGAAAAATGGAAATATGAAGAAGGAAGAAGAGTGAAGAAAACACAGTACAAGAAAGAGCGCTTTCTGAGGGAAAATGTTCTGAAGCTTTCCCCTGAACAACTTGTTGCCTTACAAGCTGAGATCAAGCAACTGAGTGATGAATTTGATCGCTACTATGCTGACTGGCTTGGAGCCCAAGTCAGATTTGTGAAGATTACTGACAAACTCACTTCAAATGTTGCAGCCCCAACGCAACAAGAAAATCCTCACGCTGATGCATATGCACAGCCTACAGAAGAACATGCCAGCACCGCTGATGACAATCACGCTGCTGAAGAAAATGAAAGTACCAGGGCTGATGACTGCATTCCAGCCACCGAAGAAATTGCCAGGGCATCCACTAGTGTTGCGCCTGAAGAAAATGAAGAAGCCAGGGCAACTGCATCAGTTGTGCCTGAAGAAAATGAACCAAATTCCTCTGCTCCTGCTGCACCAACGCCAACTCCAATCCTTCCATCTGCATCAGATGTGAAGAAGACCAAGGCTGCAGAGCGTGCAGCTGTGAAGAAAAGGAAGGCATCAACTTCATCAGATTCTTCAGCTCCGAAGAAGATGAAGCCCTTGACTAGCTCAATTGACAACCCAATTGATGTCGTTCCTGTCTCATTCATGCCATCAAAGGACCTTGTTCCTTTTGATGGAGATTATGTGATTCCATGTGAATCAGATGAAGAAACTCCATCTGCTGCTTCGTAAGAGCAGTTGGATGAAGAAATTGAAGTGGATACAATCCCTTCAACACCAGTTGTCTCCGCGCCTATGCCTCAGTTTACTGCTGAAGAGGCCGACGTTGAAGAAATGGAAGATGAAGATGTGGACATTGGCTGTACCACACCCATGCTGAATGATGAGTTTTGGGAAAGCCAGCACCCCAACTCTCCAATGTTTACTCCACTTCAACAAATTCCTCAGTCCCCTATTGCTACTGACACTAGTAGAAAAAGGGGCAAATCTTGAGACACATTAGTGCTGGTTTGATTTTGAGCCGGCACTAATGTGTCCATTAGTGTCGGTTCCAACGGCTAGCCAGCCGCTCTCATTAGTACCGGTTCATGGCGAACTTTTAGCACCAGTTTGTGCCACGAACCGGTACTAAAGAGAGTGGTGGCAGGATGTTGTCAGTTTGGGGCCCCTCTAGCACCTTTAGTACCGGTTCATGGCACGAACCGGTAGTAAAGGTCATCGTACATAAACCCTTCGTCCACCCGAGCTCGCTCTATTCTTCCCCTTTCCCCTCACTTCCTCTGTTCTTCCCCTCTCTTCCTCGAGCTCATCATAAATTTTGCCAAAAATTTGTCAAGATTTGAAGGCCCCCATCCATTCAAATGATCACAAAGGTTAGCAACTTTGTCCTTTCATCTCTCATTGCTAGATTAGCTCTTGCAATGCTTTGTATAGTGATTAATTTGTGAGTTTAGTAATTTGGGAGGAATTATATGTGCTAGTGTTTGATTTATAAGCAATTTGAGGTCAAAAATAACACTTAGTTTGCATATGTAGGTGTGGTTTACTTAGTGCCTTCTAAATCTCCATCGTAACCACCGTCAATTGCCCGCACCGTCCCGTCGCTGGCACCACCTTGTGGTGAGGCTCTTGTTCATGAATGTTTTACATTACCAAATTGATGTTTCTGTGATTTGGATATATAGTTACTCGTATAATTATCTTACCCGTGCGTTGTTCGTTATACATAGTGCCATGGTTTTGATATCCGTCCCCGTCGGCCCTCGTCCTTGTTATGATTCGGATGTGGTATATTCTCTTTTAAAACTAGTTGTTGCATTTCGTGTTTATGACAAATTATGCCCATCAAGTTGACATAGATATTTTTATCAAGGAGGTATGTGAACCGGAAATTCCAACCGACCCTATTGTCGAGAGGTTAAATTTAGTTGAAAGAGAAAACGAGTATTTGAAAGAAAAATTGAAAAGAATTGAGGGGGAGAAGATGGAATTGGAGTTGCATGTTGCCGATGTCGTTGATGATCACAAGATCAACATGGAGAAAATGAGTTTGAAGATTAGAAAGATTAGAAAATATGCCATTGATAGTGTGGCTTGGTATCATTATGATGTTGGATCAATTGTTACCTTAGTTGCGATCTTGATCGCATTTGTTGTTTCATTTAAATTCTATAGCTAGAGAGTTATTTGTATGTTGCATTTAATTAAGTGTTGTATATGAACTTTATGTATGAACTTTATGTATGAACTTTATGTATGAACTTGTATTAATTTGGTCTATTCGGTGTTGTGTAATGAAGATGAGTCGACAATGGATGTATGATGACCGATGCTCTCCCGAGTTCATTAATGGTGTGCATACTTTTTTGCTTGCCGCTGAGGCAAACAAGCGGGCGGATGGTTTTATGCCTTGTCCATGTGTTGGCTATAAGAATGGTCACAATTACTCTACGTCAAGAACCATTCACGTCCACCTATTTGAGTCCGGTTTCATGCCCCACTATAATGTTTGGACCAAGCACGGAGAAATAGGGGTTATGATGGAAGATAATGAAGAAGAAGAGGACGACGATGGCTATCATGGCCATAGGTTCCCTGAATACGATGATACAACAATGGGGGAAGAAGCTGAGCCGGCAATGCGGGAAGAAGCTGAAGAAGAGGCATCAGATGAGCCCGCTGATGATCTAGGTCGGGCCATTGCCGATGCAAAGAGAAACTGCACAAGTGATTTGCAGAAGAAGAAGTTGCAGCGCATGTTAGAGGATCACAAGAAATTGTTGTACCCGAATTGCGAAACTGACAAAAAAAAGTTGGGCACCACACTGGAATTGCTGCAATGGAAGGCAGAGAATGGTGTATCTGATAAGGGATTTGGAAAGTTGCTGGTAATGATAAAGAATATGCTTCCAAAGGACAATGAATTGCCTGAGAGTACGTATGAAGCAAAGAAGGCTGTCTACCCTCTAGGGTTAGAGGTGCAAAAGATACATGCATGCCCTAATGACTGCATCCTCTACCGCGGTGAGTACGAAGATTTGAACGCTTGCCCGGTATGCAGTGCATTGCGTTATAAGATCAGTCGCGATGACCCTGGTGATGTCAAGATCGAGCGCCCCAGGAAGAAGATTCCTGCCAAGGTGATGTGGTATGCTCCTATAATACCACAGTTGAAATGTTTGTTCCAAAACAAAGAGCATGCGAAGGCGATGCGGTGGCATGGAGAAGACCGTAAAAAAGATGGAAAGTTGAGAGTACCCGCTGACGGTTCGCAGTGGAGAAAAATCAAGAGAAAGTACTGGGAGGAGTTTCCAGGTGACCCAAGGAACGTATGGTTTGGTCTAAGCACAGATGGCATTAATCCTTTTGGGGATCAGAGAAGCAACCATAGCACCTGGCCTGTGACTCTATGTTTGTATAACCTTCCTCCTTGGTTGTGCATGAAGCAGAAGTTCATTATGATGCCAGTGCTCATCCAAGGCCCTAAGCAACCCGGCAACGACATTGATGTGTACCTAAGTCCATTAGTTGAAGAACTATCACAACTGTGGAATGGAACAGGTGTACGTGCGTGGGATGAGCACGGACAGGAAGAATTTGACCTAAAGGCGTTGTTGTTCGTGACCATCAATGATTGGCCTGCTCTCAGTAACCTTTCAGGACAGACAAACAAGGGATACCGCGGATGCACCCATTATTTGGATGATATCGACAGTATATATTTGGATAGTTGTAGGAAGAATGTGTACCTGGGACATCGTCGATTTCTTAGGAGCAGGCATCCCGTAAGAAAGAAAGGCAAGCATTTCAAAGGTGAGGCGGATAACCGGACGAAGCCTCGCCACCGTACTAGTGCTGATGTACATGATATGGTCAAGGATTTGAAGCTAATCTTTGGAAAGGGTCCTGGCGGACAACCTGTTCCAAAGGACGCTGACGAACGCGCACCCATGTGGAAGAAGAAATCTATATTTTGGGACCTGCCATATTGGAAAGACCTAGAGGTCAGCTCCGCAATCGATGTGATGCACATGACGAAGAATCTTTGCGTGACCCTGCTTGGCTTTTTGGGCGTGTATGGGAAGACAAAAGATACACCAGAGGCACGGGAGGACCAGCAACGTATGCACGGAAAAGACGACATACATCAGGGTCAGGCCAGCTACGCTCTTACCAAAGAAGAGAAGGAGATCTTCTTTGAATGCCTTCTCAGCATGAAGGTACCGTCTGGCTTCTCGTCGAATATAAAGAGAATAATAAATATGGCAGAGAAAAAGTTCCAGAACCTAAAGTCTCATGACTGCCACGTGATTATGACGCAACTCCTTCTGGTTGCATTGAGGGGGCTTCTACCGGAAAACGTTCGATTAGCCATTGTGAAGCTATGTGCATTCCTCAATGCAATATCTCAGAAGGTAATCGATCCAGAAATCATACCAAGGTTACAGAATGATTTGGTGCCATGTCTTGTCAGTTTCGATTTGGTGTTCCCACCATCCTTCTTCAACATCATGACGCACGTCCTAGTTCACCTTTGCGAAGAGATTAACGTTTTGGGTCCTGTATTTCTACACAATATGTTCCCCTTTGAGAGGTTCATGGGAGTCTTGAAGAAATATGTTCATAACCATGCTAGGCTAGAAGGAAGCATCTCGAAGGGCCATGAAAATGAGGAGGTCATTGAGTTCTGTATTGACTTTATTCCTGACCTTAAGCCGATTGTTGTTCCTGAATCGCACCATAAGGGCAGACTGGATGGAAAAGGCACGCTAGGAGGGCATCAAATAATATGTATGGGCGGGCATTCTCTCACTGAAGCACACTACATAGTTCTACAGAATTCCACCTTGGTGGCTCCGTATATGGAGGAACACAAGAATTTTCTACACTCCAAACACCTAGAGAAGTTTGACGACTGGATTACACGTGAACAAAGGAGGACTTTCGCCGGTTGGTTGCAGAAACGTGCCATGAATGATGGCTATATTCAAAATGACTTGTACGATGTCCCAGTTACCATCTTCGAATATAATGACTTTCAAAGGGTACCAGATAAATGGGAATACATTTTACACGATCGCCCAAGATAAGAAGAGCACCAACCAAAACAGTGGTGTCCGCTTTAATGCAACAACCAACACGGGAAAGGAAACATATTATGGTTACATAGAGGACATATGGGAACTTAACTATGGAGGTGGTTTGAAGGTCCCTTTGGTTCGGTGCAAATGGGTCAATATGACACGAGGCGGGGTAACGGAAGACCCACAGTGCGGAATGACAACAGTGGATCTCAATAATCTTGCATATGCAAACGAACCATTCGTCCTAGCCAATGATGTGGCGCAGGTTTTTTATGTGAAAGACATGTCTACCAGGCCGAGAAAAAGAAAAGATAAGGAAGAGAATGGATCATACGACGAGCCAAAGCACCACATAGTTCTTTTAGGGAAAAGAAACATCGTGGGAGTGGATGACAAGACAGACATGTTAGAAGATTATGAAAAGTTTGATGAAATTGCTCCATTCACAGTGAATATTGACCCGAGCATCCAGTTAAATGATGAAGATTTTCCATGGCTATGGCGCAAAGGGACACACACGAAGAAAAAGTTTCACACCCAAAGATCTGGGATGTGATCGTCTTCACTATCATCACTTTCTTCTGTGTTTCACACCCAGGAGGGAATCTCTGTAATAGTTAGGGTAGTTATGTGTTTTGGCATTTGAAACACGAAGAAATTTTATGTGCAAACAAATTTTCTCATGCATTTACTGATTTTTTCAGCTAAATGACCCTGAAATTGAAAAGAAATTCAAATGAACTCAGAAAAGGTTGAAAGTTGGCATGGTATCATAATTTCACCCACATAGCATGTGCAAAAAAGTAGAGAGGCTTACGGCAAAAACTGGATGCACTTCGTGTACAAAATGGACAATCTCTTTCGAAGTATCAAGGTTTCGAACGAAAACTCATCTGTTACAAAGGCATTTCATTTTTTAAATAACCTAAGCATTACAAAATTGAATATAATGATAAAACACACTAATATTAAACATAAGAAAAAAGAATCACTGAAAAATCTTTTTTCAAAGTTAAGTTATTCACAAACTAGTGATTCACACAAATTTCAAACAATTCAAAAGTTAAACTATTCAAATTTGAAAACTGCCGGCACTAACAGAAAGTTTGTAATTTTTTGTACCTAAAACAAAAAATATTCACAAAGAAACTCTAAATACAGCAAAAAAACAACTCAAAAATAAATAAAACAAAAATAAATAAAGCAAAAAAATTAAGAAAATAAAAAAGCCCGCCTACTGGGCCAAAGCGGCCTGCATATGACTAGAAACACAACCTTTTGTTGGGCCAGGATGCAAGCCCGCAAAGGCCCAGTAGGCCCACAGGGCAGCACAGAACAGATAGGCCCAGTAGGCCTGCTTGGGAGAGGAGCTCGAGAGAGCTACCGCACTGGGGCTTATAAACCAGTGCGGTAGCCCCTCGACTAGCAAGGTGGGACTAAACTTGCCGCACCGCACTGCGCTAGCGCACCCGCTTTAGTACCGGGTGGTGGCTGCAACCGGTACTAAAGACGGGGTCTTTAGTACCGGTTGGTGCTACGACCCGGTACTAAAGGGGGGGGTGCTTCCCGCCGCTTGGTCTGACCAAAACAGACCTTTAGTACCGGTTGGTGTCTCCAACCGGTACTAAAAGTCCATCCTATATATACAACACTTGAAAAAAATCAGTTCCCCTCTCTGTTTCTTCTCTCTGTCGACGACACGCGCCGCCTGCCCCGATCGACGCCGTCGCCGCCCCGGCCTTCCCCGCCCGTCGTCACCGCCTCGATCGTCCCTGTCGCCATGCCCCGCCCCGTCACCGCGCCCCACCCCGTCGCTGCGCC